>NW_007578481.1:315973-317652 GCF_000690725.1 Stegastes partitus
GCCTGACAGTGTATTCTAATTTAAACCACAAAACAAGGTGGTGAAACACACGAAACACGTCACCTGACAAGGACAAACCCCCGAATCAAAAAATCAGAACTTAATATAACACCACAAGACAAAAGGAAATGGAAGATATATACTCATTTGAATATCAGCATATGTATATGTTCATATCTTATCTCTTCAGAAGTTGTCAGGTGCAGATGAAGTTGAGTTTGTCTTCACAGTCCCAGTTCTCCCACAGTCCGTACACGGTTAAAGCTCCACAGCGTTTCCTGATTGGACACTGGTGGTCCTGACCTCCTGCTTGGGACCAGGCCTCATATTCCAGAGGGTCACCGTTGATCCACATCCAGCGGTCACCCAGGAAACGCAGGCCGATCCACAGCCGCTCAGTGATGTGGTTGTGCTTGATCTCAGGCTGGGCCAGAAGGAGATCGGTCTTAGAGATCAGACTGGAGAGATCAGTTTGTTTCTCTCTGCAGTGACTCAGAGCGTCCTCCCAGGACATCTTCTCCTCCACCACAGTCATATGCATATCAATGCAGTAAAAGTGGTGGGTCTCTTCGCCACTGCGATCAAACCATTTTCCATCAGATATGATGACTGCTTTGTCCTCAATCCCCCTATCATTATTTGGTTGGCCAGAACCCCAGTTCTTGTATGTAATGTGTCCACCTCCTGACCACATCCAAGCAGTGTTGTTGGTGGGATCTCGCTGAAGTCCGACCCATGCTTCGACAATGCTCCCACCTACGTCTTTTCGTAGCTTGTCTATCTCCCTCTGGCTATTAAAAAAGGAAAGATCAGTGTGATGCTGTCGACAGTAAGCCTGAGCATCATACCAATTCGATCTCAGAGGGACATAAATGTGTTTTCCTATATCTCCCTCAACAGCAATGCAAGAAAGAATGAGAAAGATGATTCTATCCATGATCACTGCTCTGTAGTCCAAGCTGTGAATGTCTTCTGTGGCTGTTTCTTCAATGTCACTTCAGTCATCCAAGGATACGACTTTGCATGAGCTTTGTCTTGTTGATGCAAACAAAATTAATTCATTACTACTTTGCCTAAAGCCTTAAAGACAAACAAACGACTCTCACCAGCACTGGAATGAAGAATGGGAGGGAAAAGGCAAATCTGTACATTTAATTAATTAATTTTTATAATTTAAGATACATTATAATTATATTCAATAATCTAGTGCTTTGTTGTTTCAGCACCATCTGTGCTGCAGTGTACGAAAGAAAAAAAAACAATGCCCCTCCATCATTGTAGTGTACATGAGAAATACAATCTACTGAGCTCTGTGAATTTTATATCATTTTGTGCATTATTCATATCATTTCAAAAAGCCCAGCCCTTTCTCCAGGATATGATTTTGTTTACACTACATCCTCTGTGGCTGCTGCAGGGAAGGTCACTGCGTAAAAGCAGCACAACCCAGTGGTGTCGTATCGTAGCACCATCATGTACAAATAAAATAATCTTTCTGATGCTGTGTGGAGGAGTTTGCATGTTCTCCCCGTGCAGCGTGGGTTCTCTCCGGGTTCTCCGGCTTCCTCCCACACAGTCCAAAAAACATGCTGAGGTTAATTGGTGATTCTAAATTGTCCGTAGGTGTGAATGTGAGTGTGCTTGGTTGTCTGTCTCTCGGTGTCCCCTGCCTTCACCCT
>NW_007578481.1:317882-318959 GCF_000690725.1 Stegastes partitus
ACACACACACACACTGAGTGGGTACCTTGATGAACAGCAGGATGTTGAGCACCTTGGTCTCCCTCTTGCCGTTCTTCTCCCTCAGCACCAGCACGTCCAGCAGACTGCCTCCCACTCTCTGTCCCAGCTCCGACAGACGAGCCTGCAGCTCGGTCACAGAGTACACGCGGCTCTGGCAGTACTGCACCACCTCCGAGAACAGCAGGGCGAACACGCTCACACTCACCTCGGTCTTAGGGCGGCTCAGGGGCCGCTCCAGAATAGCAGACTTGCCTCTGGTGAAGCGAGTCTCCATTGTGACTTCAACAGACGGCTGTGAGAGAAAAGTCACGTTAAACACGAGCCGCTGCGCTTCAGGCTAAAGCTGCTAATGCTAACAACACAGGAGTGCTGCAGAGAGGAGCGCAGACACAGAATGACACGCACGAATATAAAAAGGTGACCCAAAGACAGGAATATTGTTCACTTCAGCGTTCTCTAAAACACCGTCAAACTACATCAGGACTAACTCAATCCTTTACTCCACCTGGGTTTGTTGTCGTTTGGTTACTTCCTGGGTGTCGACGTCACTGTGTCACGTGACACCACTGATTGATTCAGGTTTCTTTTCCAAATAATAGTAATGATGCTGATGATAAGAATAAGAATAAAGCAGCTGGCCTCAAGGCAGAAACAGAGGGCGTTATCATCGCAGGAGATCAAAGCCTCCCAACACAACATCCTCAGGAAGCCTGATGTGGACCCAAAATACAGACCACCTGGTGTCTGGCTGCCCTGAACTGGCTAAAACTGAATACATTCACCGCCACAACAAGGCAGCTGCACACATGCACTGGAAGATCTGCAAAGATTTTGTCATTGAGGTGAAGGAGCGATGATATGAGCATGAACCCAAGACCATCACAGAGAATGACAGCATCACTATTCCGTGGAACATGCCCATCCACACTGACAGGACCATAGCAGCTAAAAGGCCGGACATTGTGCTCAAGAACAAGAAGGACAAAACCTGCCTTCTCATTGACATGACTGTACCCCTCGACACCAACACCTCAGTCAAAACCACTGAAAAGCTTC
>NW_007578481.1:318969-327279 GCF_000690725.1 Stegastes partitus
GTGTGTGTGTGTGTGTGTGTGTGTGTGTGTGTGTATGCACACATACACATTTAGTATATGCATGTATTCATCTCACACTTTAATGTGTAGTATCTAAACAGCTTTGATAAACTGTTTAATCCCTCCCAACTGACTGATCTGTACTGATATGTTCTCACAGTGATCAATCATTCCACCAGGTCACTGAGCAGGTAACTGGGCACAAAGGAACAAACTAAACCAATCACCTGGATATCCTGGTGTCTAGCTTTTATACACCTCTGTCAACAGTTTCAGCGACCTTCGACATTTATGTCATAAAGATTTTTTTTAAATTGCTTATTTTTGATATGGAAGCAAAGACAGGCTGTAAGGATTTGAATCCTATTACAAACTGTAGATCTAGTTGTGAACTTTTATCTCGATTGAACACCACTTGGTGATGTTTGAATAGTACAGAATTCATTTTATTGAAATACTGTATTTAGAAAATCGGCTTAAACTCCAATTTCAAATTTCCTTTGGGTAATTTCAAGTAGTGCATTTTAAAACTATTCATAGATTTAAAAAAAAATAAATTATGTTAAAGTCAAAGTGACTGAAATCCTAAAATCTAAATTTGCGACTCTGAAAAACAAAACAAAGTTTTAAAATTACATCATATTATATTCAGCAATATTTAAACACTACCATTTACCAATGAGTAATGATCAGGTTATATAATTGGTTATTAAACTATTAAAACATTTCTAATCATGTGTATTGGCCTTTCAGAGCTTCCATATATTTAGCTTATGTTATCAGGAAGGGGAGGGTCACTCTGATTTTTTTCTCTTTTGCACATTTTTAAAAACCATCTTGGGCTCACAGAAACATGCTGTGACCTCAAGCTTATTCTACTGTCTAGACAGAATCAGCAGTGATAATTTGAAACATAAAGACCTGTGATGAAATATCATTTTAAAACAAGCCATTAAAATGAATTTAACTTTCAAATTCATGTAGTTATTATCTTTTGAGGCTGTTCAGTTGTGTTGTGATCACAGTGCAAGACCCTGATACTATTTGAACCCCATGTCAAATACAGTGTTGTCCTGCTGTGAAAAATGCAGTTTCCAAAGAAATCTGCACAATGCATCGTGTTCTGTTCATTAGCCTTTTATGGAAGACCTAAAATGCCTAATATGAAATAAATCAACAAAGACAAGCCACACAGACTGTCACAGCTTGTGTTTCCTTACATGTGCATCATAGTTGAACGTTATAAATGATATCACTTTCTTCGTTGAATTTGTTCTTATGTACACTTTAAGTCTTCCATAGATGGGGAACACTTGAACAAATAAAAGTTTCTCATTATTATTAATATTATTATTATTATATACTAATAATGCCTATAAGAGCGTAGCAGAGCAGGTTGGTGGTTGGAGGTAGGGTTGGGAGGTATCTCAGGGTTGGAGTTTACACGACTTTTGGTCATTTTTTTTTCACTTATTACATTCCTATAAAATCTGGTTGCATATAATGACACCTGTTCATCGCTCCGACAGCTCTGATATCTGCCGCCTCTTTCAGTCGTCCTCCAGCGTTTCCATCTTGATGTCATTCCCCATGCTGCACCAAAGTCCATGGTTTGGACTCGGATATATAAGGCTATTCTGTGGACATACAAACATATAAAACACAGACAGAAACATCATCCAGGAAAAAACCCTAGGAGTGGGACACTTGCATTTTCATTGATTTATTTATTTGAATAAATTTGTCATGGTCACAATGGTTTTTGAAGGCCTTAATTAAAAATAAACAAACAAGCAATAAACAGAAGGGCAAAAAAACCCCAAAGATAAATATTTTTCTATGGTTTACATAAGTATAATGGTTATTCAAAGACACTGTAATGATGTCTCATTTTGCCAGTAGCACCTGTAAATAAAACATTCTCAGAACATTTTGTGTCTAAGATCAGTTCTATGTTTGATTATTCTTAAATTTTTTCTATGTTACATTTTACTTACAGGGTGCATGTTTATAGAATTGTACCATGTTGGGACCACTGGAATAGTTCTATAAACTGTTACCAACAACAGTGTCCTCTTTTTTTCTTTATACTTCCACTCTGCTTTTATTCAAACGTTGTGCTTTTTACTGCACCACATTTATTTGATCACTTTAATTAGTTAGGGTTGCTTATTCAAATCTATGATGCAACATCTAATCAGCAAATAAATGATGATGTACCACTGAACAAACAAATAAATTAAACATGCAAATGTTCTTTCTTTTCTGATATAGAGAAAAAAAAACATAACCATCTAATTTTTTCTATTGTTTTGGCAGGAAAAGGGCTAAATTTAGCCATTTGAGCACAAAAAGTTTGGAGCTGTTCAACTGGTGGCTTGAATAGCAATAAAAGGCACTGCATTTGATTATTCACAACATTTTTAAGTGCATAAAATGATTGAGATTATATTTTTCCTAATTCATGGCAATTATTACATGAATTATTATGACTGTGTGTTTATTGGAGTTATTGACGACAGACATGTCAGCAGCATCTTTCAATAACAAAATCCACCTCAAATCAGGTCAGTTCTTGTTTTCCGTCGTCGCTCTGCTTCAAAAGTACACATTTAGCTTGTGTAACCAGCAGTGACTTAAATGTTTCCTGACACTGATGAGTACACAACAAACACACGCATCACGTGTGGTGGTGGTAAACATTAACCGTAAATCTGCTTTATCTTTCACTTCTGTTGTGTTTATTGAGTGACACGCTGTGTTCAAAAGAAGCTCTACAAGACTGTAGAACATGTGAGAAAAGAGTCACACCTCAGAATTATTTAGAAAAAAAAGCTTGTTTTTGTCTTGAACTTTGTGATAAACTGAAGGGGGCAGACTTTGCTTTGGTCGTGACACACTTTGCTGCACTGTAGGCTAAATCAATATTTGGAGCAATCAGTGTACAAAGAGTACTCTCCCATATTGGGATACAAGACTGGAGTACATACACCTACACAAACACACCTACACAAATCCTCTCAGTTGCAGGGAACACACAACTGTGCTACTCAGCTGACATTTTCAGGTTGAAGATTGTTGTCAAGGTTCCTTAATTTCTTAAAGTTTAGGATTTAGCTGGAACAGAAGAGTCCAATTCTGGTTCTTTTTTTGAATAGAAAATTGCATTTTAACAGCTAACAAGCAGGAGATGCAACATGTCTTTATTTGGACTGAATTTTGTTGTTCTGGCTTCGTTCTACTTCTTTGCTGTTGACAGCAGGCCGACAGGTAAGAGCAGTTGTTTGAAATATGCAAACATTTCTTTATCTTGCATTGCAGTCTTCATTAGACTGCGTAGTTTCTTTTTAGTGATGGAAAACCTGAGATGCATTCCTCGTTGTCTGTAATCTGCAGATTCTTTTTTTTTGAATGCAACAGGAAATCATTTCTACACATTCATAAAAATTCCTACATCTGTGTCTTAACATAAAGTGTTATTTGTTACATATTTTCAATGGCTTTTGATTTATTTCAATGTTTTTGTATTTTTATCTTAATATTTTAGTGTTCTATCTTTATTTTAGTCTAAAATCTTGCAAGCAGTTATCCTGTTTTGTCTTGTTTTTCTGGCATTTTATATCTATTCTTATGTTGTTCTACAAATTGATTCTTTATCCAATCTTGCTTTTTGCACATATATACAAACTAACTTGATTTATTTAGATTTGGTATCACATAAGAGCAAGACAAGCACATAAAGAAGTGGGAAAACACTTTTCCCATTATTAACTTTAATGGAGATTTATTGAGGTTTAAAAATAAGACAAAGAATAATATTGGATCTTTTAAAACATTGTGGTTCATTTGTATGCTTCCGTCTATATTATCAGCTGTGAAGGAAGGAACATTTCATAGTCACAACCACTTGCCATAAAACCACACCAGGCTACTGGACTGTTCAGGTCAGCCTGATTGCAACACATTCTGGTTGTTGAAGGACTGTCTTCATTCAGCAATAGGGATAAGCAGAGCTCTTTTTCTTATAACTGCACATTTCCACCACACAGCCCACGATTCCTCTCTCATTTTCAAATGAGTCGTCTTCTTTCATGATTGTGAAACTGCTTACAAAGTCAGCCCAGGTCACTTCACCTGTATACGGTCAGGACCATACAATACTATGTGGTAGATAGAAACCCAGCAAATCCAAATGATTCCTTTTCAGGTGGCAGTGGGCTGAACCAGGCTCAGGGAGAGTTTCCAACTTAATCCTGTTTTAATAATGGATAATGGAAAGAACATGTTTTTAGTAAAAAGTAAAACTGATGGACCAAAGGAAAAAACAAGATGCTTTTAATGCCTAGCTATTTTAAATTTTAAATATCAAAATATATTTCAATCTTGCTTTTTATAGTCTCAAACTGAGCTGATTTTATACAACTCATATTCTTGCAGATATATAAATGGGATTCAAGCTAACGAGTTTTGTTGTATATAATGCCATTGATCCTAACATCTGCAGCAGAACATTTCTCTTGGTTGGTCCAGTTGCCCTCGACTGAAGCTCTTAGGATGATTGAGGATTTAAAGAGACATTATGTCGATGAGGAGTTAAACACTTCTTCTATCGACTCATTAGTCCACCTTAATGAGCTTCCTTTACTTCTTTTTCCCCTCATCTGTGTTGCTGTCAGCTGTTCACCTGCGTAACATGGACAGCTTCATCCGAGCCGTGCAGCAGGTTGAAGACTCCAACCCTGGTGTGTGTCCGCTGGCTCTGGTTCGGGCCCTGCGGAGGACCGCCGGCCATGATGATATGATGACCGTCCATTTCCTGGGTGCTTCAAATAATCTCACTGACACTGATGGTCTAGAGACGGCCATTCTTAATGTCTCGTCCTTCAGCTTTTTTGACAAGGCCATCCACCACATTGTGACAGACTACGGAGAAGAACGAGGGGTGGTTCTCGCTCCAGATGGTACGACGGTAGCTCTCGCACCCTTATTGCTCGGAATTGAATCGGGGCTGAAAGCCAAGATGGAGGGGACGACAGCTGTTGGGATCTTTCCGCTCACTCTAGGCAGGACTCTGGGCCTGTCATTCCTCAGCCTCCAGGACTTCCCAGCATCCCTCCGCCTGGGGCCAAACGGGTGCTGGGACAGCGTGGAGCGCCCTAAGGTGTTCAAGCTGTCTCGGCCACCCACTCTAGCCACAGATGCCATGATCAATGGGGGTATGGATGGAGCTATACTGGGCACAGACCTCAGCAATCTGTCTGCATCTGAACAGCCACCGGCCCTTAGTAAGATTTTGAAGGGCTACTATAGTTTTGTTCTAAGTGAAGAGCGGGGCCTTGATGCAGTGACCAGCCATGTTAGCCCGAGGCGAAGGGAGCTCTCTAGATCCATTCTGGAGACGGCTAATCTTCACAGCCAGCTGATGGACACACTGACATTGGTCTGGAAGCTGGAGAAGACAGAATGGATTGCTCTGGACACTGGAGTGAGCAAGGCAGTTAAGGATGGACTGAAGACATTTGTGCACAAGTACTGGGGTGAGCAAATAATGACTATTTTCAACAGTCTTGAGATTCACAAACCATCAATCAGACAACATTCTTTTCTGAAATAAAATATTTTGCAATAACAAATTCCACAAACAAGTAAGTGGCAACAACCACAGCTTGCAACTGAAGCCAATGCAGAAGTACCGTAGCATGTAGTACCACTGATGGCCAGTAGGGGCTAGCTCAGAAAAATCTGTGACTCCAATAAACCTCCTTTCAAAAAGTGTCAACTTCTCCTAAGAAATACTAAGTCAATGCTTTTTTTTTTTTTTTCATACTTGTCATTTGGATGTGATTAGTTAAAGTCACTCTCCCGATCAGTGTGCTGATGGTGTTCTCTTCTCCCCAATTCCATAATTAGGTAGAAACAAGGCTTCAAAGAAAAATATTTTGGGAAAGAGCCAGATCCAGATATTTTGTCTCGTGGGTAGAAACAGTTGTAAAGATATTTGAACAATGTCTCTGGCTGGTTACTTAAATACAGCTGATCAATAAGCCAATATCAACTGATGTATCATTGTTGCAAGTTCATGGCTCCAGAATCTCGTCCTGATGATTCGGTGTGACAACACAAACTCTGTTGTGATTTTAGTATCCTAACTCTTATCTTCTCTACCTCCTTTACACAGACTGCCCTCAAATCATCCCTCGCTGTCAGTGGGGGGCAAAACCCCCTCAGGATACACCCATCCCGCTGTCCCTTCCCCTTCGGTTTCTCTACGTTCATCACACCTATGAACCATCCTCGCCCTGTTTATCCTTCACAAACTGCTCTCGGGACATGAGGTCCATGCAGCGTTTCCACCAGGAGGACCGCGGCTGGAATGACATAGGATACAGGTAAGCAGTATTTAATTTTTTTGCACAAGTATTTGTTAAGTTTACCTCAAACCAGCTGCTGTACACTGCATTCACTGATCATGTGCTGTGATCCGTTTGCACCTTCAGCTTTGTGGTCGGCTCTGACGGCTACGTATATGAAGGCAGGGGTTGGAACCTGCTTGGCACGCACACCAGAGGCCACAATGCCATCGGTTATGGCGTGTCGATCATCGGTAACTACAGCTCCACCCTGCCGTCTCGCCACGCCATGGACCTGCTGCGCCATCGCCTGGTCCAGTGTGCTGTAGATGGAGGAGGGCTGGCTGCCAACTTCACCATCCACGGCCACAGACAGGTGGTGAACTACACCGTCTGCCCTGGAGACGCCTTCTTCTCAGAAATCAGAAACTGGGAACATTTCAGGGATTGACAGGGTCACCCACAGCCAGGTTGACAGTCGTAAACATCATTAATAGTTCTTCAGGGTATGATAGCTATTTATTTTTGAATAATTTTAAAATATATTTTCGGTATGTTTTGCTATGAAATGGCTCTTGGGTAATTCTCCAGACTCTGGATCAGGTTATCATGGTAACACTGGAGACTCAGTTCAGATCCACGTGTTCCAGTGCAGGATTAAATTAATTCAATGATGCCTCTCTCTGGTCATCCCCTCACATGTGAATGTAAATACAAATACAATTCTCCTGTAGGAGTAAGACAAACTTTGTTCTCAGGCTCAAGTCAGCGAAACAGAGATAATTAACATTCGTCTTATTACACAATCTTTATTTTTCCTCTTTTACATGAAGCCAAATCTCCACAAACAGAATAAAAACCCAATCTTACAATCTGTAATAAATGCGATTGTTTCTTAAACTTGTCCTGTTTATTTTTATCAAGTCTTCTACCACCAAGACTCATTGCCAGACACACGATATACACCTGAAACAAACAGATGATTTTTTATTATTCAAATCACACTCTGTGATGACTGCTTTACCACTGCATTAACTTTCCAGAGAAAGAATGGATCTTCAAATGATTTATATTCTACGTTCACAGAGGTTTAACTTGACTACAGTCAGTGACTTTTCCTCAACAGTGTCAGCAGTAGTTTGAGTTTATCCACACAATACTAACAAAAGAGCTGTCTTATATATATTCTAAGCACACAACATTTTACATTTATGTCAAACAATTCTGCTTCTTACTTACTGAAGGTAAAAAAAAAAAACATTTCAGAGGCTCTTGCTGTTAACTGTTTGGAGAGTCGCACTGAGATGTTGCTGTTCTTAGTGAGAACAAAGAGACAACATTAACACAAAACTGTGCGTGCCCTGGGTTTATGTGTGTGCGGGATGGCTATGAAAGCTTGAATACTTACAGAGTGTGTTGTGTCCACTCACAAATGTGAAAAAAAGAGCGAGGTTTCAGTCAAAGTACACTGACTTAATACAAGACTAAGTAAATAAAACCCTTAAAACTACAGACACAATAATGTAAATAGCACCCAAAAGTCACTCAAGGTGCACATGTCCAAATCATCTGGCAACGAAGGTAAATTCTTTCAAAATGGCTTTTTATACTCAAAAACACTGACATATGCAAACAAGGGCTGCATCTGATGTTCTACTCATCAATAATGAATGTGCATTACCTTTAAGAGTTATTTGACAGAAGAGGAAAACGCTATATAAGAACTTAGCGGATGCCTTCAGCAGTCTTTGCTGTTGAGCCAGGGAGTCCAGGTATAAAGCCACTTTAACACTGGTTTTAATGGGAGAAGGCGGACTGCGTCACAAACAGCCTCTTGCTCTGGTGAAATAAAGAGCTTGGTAGATAAACAGCAGAATTTGATTGCACATCACAGCACAAGGCAGACATAGAAAGTAGATCAGTTATAATATTGGAGGTCATCAGTCCAGATCTTTATTGA
>NW_007578481.1:329473-333131 GCF_000690725.1 Stegastes partitus
GCCCTGTGATAGACTGGTGACCTGTCCAGGGTGTCCTCTGCCTTCACCCTGAGTTAGCTGGGATGGACTCCAGCCCCTCATGACCCTAGTGAGGATTAAGCGGTGTATAGATGATGGATGGATGGATGGACATTAAGCTTTAATTATCTCACAGATAGTAAAATCAATTTTTTGTCAATCAGCAATTTTCTTTATCTTTCTGTAGATAATAAACAGAACAGCAAGTCATCCTGAAACTGAAAGTGAACAAGCAGGTTTTAATATAAGCGTTATTTGTGTTTGCAGCACAGTCGAGGCAGACAGACGCTGCATCAAGACCTCCTTTGTTCAAGTTTGAAGGGACCACCAGAGGAAGAAACAGGAAAAATGGGTTGGTGCTTGTGTTGCTGATAAATGTAGACGTTCAGCTGTCAGCATGTGTGTAGAATAAACAGACTTGTTGCCAGGGAGAAAACAGGCTTCTCATCCCTTTTTCACAGATGCCTTCATATTTTAAAGGTCAACTCATGTGTGTTTTCGTAACACAAGTCTACATTTTTTTTCTTTCTTTAAAAATCTTGTAAAAAATTGTATCTTTGTAGCTTCTGTTTCTCATACACACATGTTACTGTGGCTCTTTTTTCTAAGGATGAGTTCAATGTGTAAGTCTCTGGTCTCCAATAACTGAAATATTTGCAGGTTATGGAAACATCATGGATGTTGAAACTACCGGAGCTTCACGTGAAACAGCTGATCAGGACCGGCTGGACTGTGAGGGTAAATACTGGAGAAACACTCGACTTGTAATAAAAGCATTAATCTGAAGCATTTTATTAGCAAGGACAAGAAAACAGAGGAATTTGTTCCACTGAGGCCTAAATCCTGTTGTTGGATTTTTCTCTAAAAGGTGTGGAAGCATCACACAAGATGGCAAAGATCGATTATGCCAGAATGAAGAACTACAGGTCAATAATCAAACAAGTGGGAACTAAATATGACATTGAGCCAGCTGTTATTGCTGCCATCATCTCCAGAGGGTCCAGGGCTGGAAATGTGCTTACGAACGGCTGGGGAGACAGCGGGAGAACCTGGGGACTGATGCAGGTTGAGAGAAAATCCCACTGCTTTACTCACAACCTTCTCTGTGGAGCCTCACAGAGCCTTTACAACATCCCATTTCTTCTCCATCTCTGTAGGTTGATGTCAGTCCAGATGGAGGTAGACACCCTAAAAAGGGTGACTGGAACAGCGAGGAACATCTCTGCCAAGGCACCGAGATCCTGATTTATTTTATCGATCGGATCCGCATCAAATTTCCCAACTGGAACAGTGAGCAGCAGCTGAAAGGTTTGTTTTACTGAATCAGCAAACTCTCACATGTTTCAGCTCTCTTGAACAGTTTTCTAAGATTTGTTTGTGTTTGTCTCTGCAGGGGGGATAGCAGCCTACAACACAGGGGACGGGCAAGTCAAGTCCTATGAGAAAGTGGATAAGAAAACAACAGGACGAGACTACTCCAACGACGTTGTTGCCAGAGCTCAGTGGTACAAAACCAAAGGTGGCTTTTAATAGCTGCAGTATTATTATAAAGTCTGGTCTAAGTGCCTGTACTTTGATTAAACTTGGCTACTCCTTCACTCATTTCATTCATTTTTTTTCTGTATTAAACTGCACATTTTGTCTCTTAAATGCTTGTATTCTTGTCATAACTTGTCTTTTTTTTCATCTTAGTCAATCAGTTTGAATTATTCTATAAATATATGTGCACTTGTCTGTACTGGTTTGAAATAATTACTTAATTTTTTGTTACGTTATTACTTTATTTCATGTTTTTAATGTTTTCTTTTTACTTTTGCTTTGTGTATAAGATGCTACATAAATAATAAATTATTCATTCATTAATTAAATAATTGCTTGCTTGCTTTTGCTGTGAATTATTAGCTGTTGGTGGTTTTATGTGTTAGAAAATCAAGACAAAGTTAAATGTCTTCGATGGTAAATCTGTTCACTATAGAGTGAAAATAAAAGTTCATCTGTGCATCAACCTTGGACTTGTACAATATGTACAAACTACACATGAAATAAACACAAAGTAAATGCATCAGGTGTTATCTGTTTTTCACTTATCCATTTGACCTCTTTTTTTGACATCATTTCGACATAATGACCTTTGCCAAATAACTCAGTTTTTACATCTGGTGATACATATAAAAAAAATCCCAATGAATAATACATACAGAACATTGTATTTAACACAAGAGGAGATCTTGTAATTCTTTACCAAGAACACACTAGATTCAAGTTTTAATGGGAGAGGCCGGACTGCTTCATTCGTTATAGCCTCACAAACAGCAGAATTTGATTGCACATCACAGCACAAGGCAGACATAGAAAGTAGATCAGTTATAATATTGGAGGTCATCAGTCCAGATCTTTATTGANAAACAGCAGAATTTGATTGCACATCACAGCACAAGGCAGACATAGAAAGTAGATCAGTTATAATATTGGAGGTCATCAGTCCAGATCTTTATTGACATGTTGAGACAAAATGCAAGAGAAAAGAAGCAAAATAGTCAAACGCAGCACGAGGAACAGAATGTTTTTAAAGTGGGAACACAATGTTCTCTGCCTTTCATATGGGCTTTCCTACTGCCGTGCTTACAGTTTGAATTCATTGTATTGTACATTGTGGTGTGAGATTCAAAGACAGAATGAAAGTCTTTGTAGTAAAACACTGATAAAGTCGTAGTATGACAAGGTTGAAATGTTTTAAGTTCCTCTCTCAGTGATTAATGAGGGATGCCTTCAAAACGCCTTCAGTGACCCTGAAACACAAATAGAGACGGTATTATATGTTTTCAACTTGTTCAAGAGTCCATGTTAAGCCTTACTTCTTTCACAGACAACAGCGCCATCTGCAGGTTTGAGGCAATTCGTTTTGCACTACAACAAAGGTCACAGCTCCCATATTTTAGAGTAAAAATTGAAAGTTTTAGGCTGAATATGGAAATCAATGGAAGTGTTCAAACTCCAGAATTACAAAAGTGGCTGAATAGAGAAGACTTATACCAACAGGGAGACATTAGCAGAGTAAGTAGCCCATAAACATAACACAACTTGAGACAGGGTGCTGCAAAGTGGAGCAGTGGTTAGCACTGTTGCCTCGCAGCAAGACGGTCAATGGTTCACGTCCCGGTGTGGACACCTGGGATCTTCTGCGTGGAGTTTGCATGTTCTCCCCGTGCAGCGTGGGTTCTCTCCAGGTTCTCTGGCTTCCTCCCACACAGTCCAAAAACATGTTGAGTTTAATTGGTGATTGTAAATAGTCCGTAGGTATGAATGTGAGTGTGCTTGGTTGTCTGTCTCTAAGTGCAGCCCTGTGATAGACTGGTGACATGTCCAGGGTGTCTCCTGCCTTCACCCTGAGTCAACTGGGATAGACTCCAGCCCCCCATGACCCTAGTGAGGATAAAGCAGTGTATAGATGATGGATGGATGTTAAGCTTTACTTATCTCACAGACAGTAAAAAGGCAATTTCTTGCAAATGAGCTGTTCTTTTCTCTCTCTTTCTGTAGATAACAAACAGAACAGCAAGTGATCCTGAAACTAAAAGTTAACAAGCAGGTTTAAATATAGGTTACTCATCTTTGCAGCAAATGAAGTGATTTTTTTTTT
>NW_007578481.1:339117-437796 GCF_000690725.1 Stegastes partitus
TTTTTTTCTATATTTAATTGCACACTTTATCTCTTAAATGCTTGTATTCTTCTCATCACTTGTCTTTTTAGTCATCTTAGTCAATCAGTTTGAATTATTCTACAGATCTATGTGCACTTCATTAAACTCATCTGTACTGGTTTGAAATAATTACTTAGTTTGTTATTACATTTTTATTTTAATTCATGCTATTGCTGTGAATTATTAGCTGAACACAGTAGATTCAAGTTTAATGGAACAGGCTGACTGCTTCATTCATTATAGTCTCACAAACAGCCTGTTGCTCTGGTAAAATAAAGAGCTCAGAAGATGGACATAAAAGCTTGACTGCATGAATAACCTCCAACAGAAGGGAAGCCCAGTAATAGTCTTATGCAGCATGAGGAATGTATGGTAAAACCTTGGTTTTCTGAGTGAAGAGACTATCACTCCACCCAATTACACATTTCCTATGTATGGGGAATGACCCTTACATCTAAAACCTGTCTCAAAGCGGGCAAAAGAACTGGAGCCATACTCTCTACTCAGAAAGCCAAGGTTACAATATAACCATATGGTTTCCATTGTCTCAAGACTATCTCTCCACTCAGTCACATGCTTCATATGTATGGGGTGCCTCTTTAAGACACCCTGTGATGATACGGTTCAGCCCAAACCACATATATGACAAACAATTTGCAAAAATACACCTATTTACATACCAATCAGGTGGAGGCACTGCACAATGCAAAAACCAGAAGCAGAAAGTCTGCAAGATTGACCAGAGAAACACTATTAAAGGCCAAGATGAAATGGCCAAACTCGTGAACAGAGTGACTGCTCAGATCAACCATGGACCTGCTAAGCTGAGCAAGGGAGACGATGACGGTGGACAGAGACCAGGCCCAGCCAGCCACGGATAAGTCAGGAACCTGTTCCTCTAAGAGACCAGGTCGCCAATCTAAGCCCAGCCAGAAAGGGCTGAAATAGTGCCTCGTCAGCCTGAGGCAGCAGTCTTTTCCAAAATGAACCTTCCAAGGTGTCCCAACTGATCATCAAATAGCTGGGCCCATGGCAAGTGGGGCCAAAGAGGAGTCACCAAAGCCAGCCTCATTCATTCTGCCTGAATCCTTGGAAGAAGTGGCTAGAGAAGCGTAAAAAGAGAGGAGGCTCAAAGTAGACAGGGCCAAGTGTGTGCCAGGGCGTCCTACCTCAGATGTAGGTCATCATTACATGAAGGAAAAGAAAAGCTGAAAATGTTCTCATGCTCTCAAAACTAAAAAGGTTGAACCTTTGCCCTGACAAAGCAACACCAAGTATCTTAACCCTTTGAGGACAAAGTCACCACTTCCCAGGGTGTGGAGTTCGTCTTGACATGACTTCTGCTGCTGTGTTTAGAATTGTTAGCAAGTGTGACTCTGAGCAAGCAGAAGAGGGAGTGAACACTCTGTCACAGTGTAGTTGCCAGCCAACCTATTAATAGTCGCTGCAGTCATTGTGCTGTCTGTCCTGGCAGTGATGTGGTGACCTTACAATCTTGGCAGGAACTGCGAGAGAGCTAGGGAGGTCTACACTGCAGGATGTTACGTGCTGGATCATCTAACAATAAATCCTGAGTCTGTTGACACAGACATTATAGATCATGCTTTGGCCTACAGAGGAAGCAACTGTAAAGTCCACCTGGCAATAGAACACAGGTCCTAGAGCACTGCCCTTTGCTCCGTGTTGGCAGGATCTCTCAACCAGCAGAAGGGTTGGAAGTCCCCCCAGAAACCACCACTGTGGTCTCTGGAGAGACCCATAGACAAAACCCTAAATTCAGCATACAGTTTTGGACAGGCTGTATGTACAAAAGGGGGAGAAAGATGCTTTGCATCATGGCTGCCATTAGGCCCATGAGCAAAGACAGAGACCCTAGTTGGCCTAAGAATGTAGCCGGAAGAGACTGAGGCATTTAGAAGGTCTGCCCCCTTTCTGGAGCCAGGAAATTAGTTTCCCTCCTAAAGTCCAGAACCATGCTCAGAAATGTTGTCACCCAGGGTTGCCAAAGTCTAGACCAGAATTGATTGTCTATCCGCTGCCCCGAGCCACACCTGTTCCAAGACGATAACCATGTGACAATGGCATCACTTCTCTGAGCACGTGCAGACGCCAACTGTCAGCTGTCTAAATCTGTATTTGTCACACACTATCACTGAGGACATTAGCTGGCTACTGCAAGCAATATGCTCCAGGGACATTCAGGTGTTGACTGAGTGATGCTGGCTCAGTTGAAAATATATTCTCACACCCACTGTTAGGGGACCTAAATTTCTGCACTCAGCAGGGATTCCCACCCAGCGAGTTAACTTACAAACATGCAAGTAGGACGCTGGTAAAGAATCACTATCAAAATGATCCTTTCTTCTTTTAAGAGATGCTGGATCAACCGGGCTGGAGCTGAGTTTTTTTGTTCTTTTCCTACTGTTAGCCGACAGAAAGTCTGCGCTCAGCGTGAGCTCCACCAAGCGCGTTTGCTAACAAACCCATAAGCTATATGCTGGTATTGGGAACCATAGCCACTTTAGCCAGAGAGTTTGCTGGCCAGGTTCTGGGGATTGTCAGGCAGGAGAAGGGCGCTTTGAGGACCCCTGAGCCTTAGTAGCTGCTCTTCCTTCTCTAACTTTTTGACGATCATCACCCATCTAAAAAGCCTCCAAGCAAGCCCTCTAACCTGCCTATGAGGGCCACCAAATACCTCTGATGCATAGTGGCAACTTTCCTGTGTCTGCTGCAGCAATTTCACTACATCCAGGCCAAACATAGGTGAAGGGTCCACAGGCAGCTTCAGTAAACAGTCCCAATCTCCCTGCTGAGGCTGGGACATCCAAAGGTGGTGTCTAAAAACCCCCAAAATACGCTAAAGCTTTACCTCACGTTAATAATGTAGGAGAGACATGCAGGGCTGTACAAAGCTCCTTACTCAAACCCCCAGAACCTTCCAGCACCTGACGATACATGTGTCGAAGGTAGAGGGACACAATGAGCTCCAGTCTCCAACGTCCTCTTCTTCTTGTTCTTCCTACTCTGTCACCTCCCTGGAGTGGGAGTGGGAAAGGAGCTAATATGAGGCTGGACTGCTGTGGGCACCACAATGGGGTTAGGCTGGGCTCCTTGCCAAGGCCCTGCAATCTCCCCTTTTTTATTTTGTGGCCTCCATCTTTTCCCCCCATTTTTACTCTGTGAAGTGCAGAAAAACGGGGGAACCTACGCACTTTACCCCATGAACTTGCAGGCATTATAAAACAGTCCGTACAAGACAGTGGGCGCTCTCCAGATAATAGTGCATGTTGGTGACCCAAACACAGCACACATCTATCATGGTCGCCCTCCAAGCGATGGACACCCCACAACCCACGCAAATATGTCCCTAGTGGCTTGCTATAGTTGAAAAACCACACACTTGGCCTAAGCCAAGGAGGCGATCTAGGACTCAGAGAGCCGAGATGTGAAGGGAAGGGGGAGCAATTGAAGAGACATCCACTGTTGAAGGGGAGCTTTTGTCATAGCAAGGATCGTGCTAATGCTTGTTTCTAAGCATGGGACAAATACACATTCGTTGTTGAAGTGTTTGCAAAAAACTGAAAGCCTCTTGCTTGAGAGGATGGTTACGCTGTCCCACCGGAAGTTTTGAGAACCTGTTTTGCTCGCTCGTCCGTGACTCACTGGGTAATTAGGTGGAGAGATAGTCTTGAGACGATAGAGAACAGAATGAGGAGCAACTGAATTAAAAATAAAGAATAACAACCCAGACTTTTCCTCAAAGAATATATTTAAAATAGTTACACAATGTTCTCTGCCTTTCAAATGGGATACCTACTGTCATGCTTATATTTTGATTTCATTGTTTTGCACATGGTGGTGTCAGATTCAAAGACAGAATCAAAGTCTTTGTAGTAATATATTGATAGAGTCACAGCATGAAAAGGTTTAAATAGTTGTTCATTAGGTCATCAGAGTGATTCCTTAAAAAGATTCTCATTGACCCTGAAACACACATAGAGACTGCATTATATAGGCGATCTTTTAAACGGTTTTGTTCATAACAGGTGTTCATGTTAAGTCTCACTTATCTCCCAGACAACAGCACCATCTGCAGGCTTTAGGCAAATAGTATTCCACAGCAACAACGCCCATAGTCGGTACATTTCCTGATTAAATGTTTAAAATGTTTTAGGCTAAATTAAAAAAAAAAAAACAAAACAGTGGAGGAGTTTTAACTCCAGAATTAAGAAGCTGGCCATATAGAGATGACTTCTGCCAATGTATGGGAGACAGGAGTAAGTAGCCTTTGAACATCTAATAAAATTAAATGATGTGACCACATACACAACATGTATGTTGTATGAACTTGTTTGGGCTTTGGTTGTGGTGTCCCTGGGGATAAACCACCTTGCGTCCTCCTCTTCCCCTACAACAGCCCATGTATAAGCTCACAAGACAAACCCCAGGCACATCAGGGTTGCACGAAAATTATCGACAACAACAAAAACCTTGTGAAAATCACAGACACACTGAATTTTAAGGCCTCTGGAAGTTGAAGCAACTCACTCCAATGACAGTTTCACCACCACACTCACATTCACATTCACACCGACGGACAATTTAGAATCACCAATTAACCTCAACATGTTTTTGGACTGTGTGGGAGGAAGAACCCGGAGAGAACCCACGAACATGCAAACTCCACGCAGAAAGATCCCGGGTGTCCTCACTGGGATGAGAACCGGCGATCTTCTTGCTGTGAGGCAACGGTGCTAACCACCGCCCTTATTCACTGCTATGGAATGACGTGCATTTGTGCTATATAAATACAATTAAATTTAATTGAAAAACAAATAAATTTGAAGTTGTGCCAAATGTAAGGTGTGCTTTTATTTTACATGTGACTCATATGTTTTTTCTTCTTCTTTACGTTTCTTTACATAAATCATTAAAACAACAATGTGAATTTTATCTGTCATTTCTTTTATCTCTGTCTGTAGACTCTGACTCAATGAGAATAAGACGTCTGCTTGTCCAGATTTGTCAAACAAGCCCCAAAATTCCCAGATAATGTAATCAAATAATTTCCTGCATGGCTGTGTGTGTGTGTTTTATACACCCATATAATCTCTTAAGCTTTGTATTTGGTAAAATCCTGGATGTCTCATTCTTCTTTCAACTGCTTCTTGGAAATATTGACAGAACAGATAAATAAAATTAAACAAGGATATCGGACTTTATTTATTTATTTTTTTACTGATTTGATGCAAATCACTATGACCTGCAGTGATTATTGATTTGATATCGCATGTGTTACACTGTGCCAACTAAATAATAAGCAGATTCCAGCTTGAAGTTCAACAGTAGCCTGTGCAGAGATACCAAGTGGTGTGTGTGCAGTGCAAGTTCAGTGCTAACCTGCACAGGCAGAGAAGCACTAAGCCTTTAATCGTACTAATCCTTTTCTAGTATTATAATAAGCACAGCTGTGGGCCTGTTACACCCAGTAAAACCAATTTCTTGTAAATCAGTTGTTTTTTCCTCTTTCCCTGTCTGGCCGCCCTCTGCAGACAATAAACAGAACAGCCTGTAATATGAGGAAGTCTTACTGAATTTAAAAGTGAACAAGCAGGTTTAAAAACAGCTGTTCCGCGTTTTCACAGCACAATTGAAGCAGACAGACGCCGTATCAAGAGCTCCTGCTTTCAAGTTTGAGGGGATCACCAGAAGAGGAAACGGGAAAAATGGGTTGGTGCTTGTGTTGTTGTGCTGCTGATAAATGTAGACTTTCAGCATGTTTGTAGAATAAACAAAGACTTTTCAGAGCTAGAAGCCTTTTTGCCAGGGAGACAACATGGTTCTTATCACGTTTTCATAGATGTCTTCATAGTTTAAAGGTCATCTAAGGTGTGCTGCTGTAACTCAAGTCTGAACTGTTTCTTTAAAAATCATTCTTCATTTGTATCTCTGTAGCTCCTGTCACGTATACACACACGTTACTGTGGCTCTTGTTTGTAAGGATGAGTTCAATATGTAAGTGCAACCCACTGTCATGTGTTGACACATTCTGTGCCGATTCTGGTCTCTAACAACTGAAATATTTGCAGGTAATGGAAACATCATGGATGTTGAAACTACCGGAGCTTCAGAGAGAACAGCTCGGCAGGACAAGCTGGACCACGGGGGTAAATACTGTAGAACACTGGACTTGTAATTAAAGTATTCATCTGAAACATTTTTTATAAGCAGGGACAAGAAAACAGAGGAATTTGTTCCACTGAGGCCTAAATCCTGTCGTCTGATTTTTCTCTAAAAGGCGTGGCAGCATCACACGCGATGGCAAAGACCGATTCTGGCAGAATGGAGAAGTACAAGTCAATAATCAAAGAAGTGGGAAGTAAATATGACATCGAGCCAGCTCTCATTGCTGGCATCATCTCCAGAGAGTCCAGGGCTGGAAATGCGCTTCATGACGGCTGGGGCGACTTTGACAAAAACAGGGGAGCATATAACGCCTGGGGACTGATGCAGGTTGAGAGAAAATCCCACTGCTTTACTCACAACCTTCTCTGTTGAGCCTCACAGAGCCTTTACAACATCCCATTTCCTCTCCATCTCTGTAGGTTGATGTCAATCCAAGTGGAGGTGGACACACTGCTCGGGGCGGATGGAACAGCGAGGAACATCTCTGCCAAGGCACCGAGATCCTGATTTATTTTCTCAAGCGGATCCGCAACAAATTTCCCGACTGGAACAGTGAGCAGCAGCTGAAAGGTTTGTTTTACTGAATCAGTAAACTCTCACATGTATCAGCTCTCTTGAACAGTTTGTTAATTCTAGTTTGTGTTTGTCTCTGCAGGGGCGATAGCAGCCTACAACACAGGCGATGGAAGAGTCCACTCCTATGAGAACGTGGATGAGAGGACAACGGGCAAAGACTACTCCAACGACGTTGTTGCCAGAGCTCAGTGGTACAAAACCAACGGTGGCTTTTAATAGCTGCAGTATTATTATAAAGTCTGGTCTAAACTGCTGCACCTTCATTCATTTTTTTTTCCTGTATTAAACTGCACATTTTATCTCTTAAATGCTTGTATTCTTCTCATCACTTGTCTTTTTAGTCATCTTAGTCAATCAGCTTGAATTATTCTATAAATCCATGTGCACTTGATTAAATTCGTCTGTACTGGTTTGATGCAATTACTTAATTTTTAATTAAACATAGCGAACATGTCTTTCACCAAAATGATGTGTTAAGCTGAATAAACATAACGCAACTCACAAACTGTGCCTCTGCTCATTTGTTGTTCTGTTTTGCTGTGACATAATTTCTGCAGGCTTTCTGTGGATATGATTAAATTAGCGTACCCAGGAAAAATGGCTCTAAAGCAAACCATTTGAAAGTGATTGATTCATTTAAATACATTGACATTTCACCGTTTTAATATGTACTGTAGGTTTTTTGCTTCACTGTTGAGACGGATAAACACGACCAGAGAGAAATATAATTTAACATGATTAGCTCTTCACCCAGATTTTTGTACAGTTTTACGTTTTTCTGCTGCTTTTAGGTGATCATTCGGAACTCTGGTCTGAACTGCCTACACTTTTATTAAACTTGTCTTCACTTTCATTCACTTAATTTTATTTTTTCCTCTATTTTATTGCACATTTTACCTCTTACATGCTTTTATTTTTCTCATTCCTTGTTTTTTTTAGTCAGTTTCAATCATTAAAAAAAAAATTGTGCACACTTTAGTCCACTTTTTTTTGTTGTTGAATAAATTACTTAAATTTTTTTTTATCACATATTTAATTTAACTTTTTGCCTCGAAAGCACTTTGGATAGCCTCCGTATATGATAAGCTGCTATATAAACAAACTTGCTTGCTTGTTGTTACTGTGTCTTAATAGCTGGTTGCAGTTTCACAAGTTTAAAAACTGTGAAACTATCCTTTAAAGGTTCATTTTTCAACATACTCCACATCTGCTCATCCCTTTTCATTCACATTTCAGTTGATTAAAGTTAATCCAGAAGGAGGTCGACACGTTCCAGACGGCGACTAGAACAGCGATGCCAAGGCACAGAGATTTCTGTTGAGTTTATTGACAAATTTCCTGATTAGCAGGGAGGTTTTACAAAATCAGTAAACTTGCACAATGGCTCTCCTGCATTCTCAGATTTAACGGTCTCTGCAGGGGAGATTGAAGCTGATGTGAGGCTTGAAAACATGGTGATGTGAAATGAAGCTTCCCGCAAGAAAAATCTTCTACAAATCATAAAAGAAAAACCCTCTGTGACGTGTTTGTAGTGACGTAAATAAACATAATTACGTCTCTGGTTATCAGACTAGGTGTGAACAC
The DNA here is from genome assembly GCF_000690725.1 of Stegastes partitus. Lineage (NCBI taxonomy): Eukaryota > Metazoa > Chordata > Actinopteri > Pomacentridae > Stegastes > Stegastes partitus. Next base: position 347,485 of record NW_007578481.1, read on the forward strand.
TTGCTGTGATCATTTTCGGTAATATTCACCGTAGCTTTGTGAACTTAACTGCCCTGCTGTTGGGGTAACATGTGGAGTTTGATCGTTAACTTCATGCTGCACCACATCAGGTTTTACAAGTTGTTCAGGCGGCTGGTAGAGCGAGAGGTGCAATCGAATCCTGTTGCACCACCGGTCTGTTGCAAAGCTCCATTTCTTCAGTGTTAAATCTGTGCACTGTGGAGTGAAAGTAAGTTCTGTGCATCAACCTTGGACTTGTAGAATAAGTACGAACCACAGGGGAAATAAACACAAAGTGAATTCATCAGCTGTTTGTTTTGTTTTGTTGACGTAATGTTTGACATAATTTTGACAGAATGATCTCGGCTTCTCAGATTTTGCTAATTAAAAAATAGCCACACCCATCCATTATCTATACACCGCTTAATCCTCACTAGGGTCATGGGGGGCTGGAGTCTATCCCAGCTGACTCAGGGTGAAGGCAGGTTCACCTGGACAGGTAACCAGTCTATCACAGGGCTACACTTAGAGACAGACAACCAAGCACACTCACATTCACACCTACGGACAATTTAGAATCACCAATTAACCTCAACATGTTTTTGGACCTTGTGGGAGGAAGCCGGAGAACCCCAGAGAACGGGGAGAACATGCAAACTCCACGCAGAAAGATCCCAGGTGCCCTCACCGGGACGCGAACCAGCAACCTACTTGCTGTGAGGCAACAATGCTAACCACTGCGCCACCTTGCAGCCCAAATAATCACAATGAATCATAAATATATAATATTGTATTTAGCACGAGAGCATTCAACAAGTACACAGCAGGTTCAGCCATTAATTCCACATTTTGCTACAAGGGTCATGACATAAACCTGCAGATGAAGAACAATATCTTCCCTCCTTTTGTCTCCTGAAAGGCAGTTAACTCTACAATATATACAACATACTCTGGATGAAAGATGTCCAAACCACAACACAGTCAGTAGCTTCCTGTTTTAAACGTGTTGTTCCTGTTCACGGGGTTCAGCGGCAGGTGCAGTGATGCTCCTGGTGCTTCCGCAGGTCCACTTTGTGCTGGAAGCTGTAGTGGCATCGAGGGCAGCGGTAAGGCCGGTCGTCGCTGTGTTTGCGGCTGTGTGTGATGAGGTTGGAGCTCTGGCTGAATGCCTTCCCGCATATCTGACACACATGGGGCTTTTCTCCTAATGCGCACAAAGCACAAGTAATTAGTACACACAGGGTTTTAAAATGTATAGATACTGTTTAAACCCAAAGATGACATACAGACATGAGGGAAGTGTTTCAGAGGCTCAAACCAAAACATATTTGCATTTTTGCTTTGTTGAAGAACATCTACATTCACTTCCTTACTGACAGTTAGATGTGAGGGAGGGCACGAGGACTACACCCCCCAAAAAATTGCATAAATTCCAGACATTCAAGCTTGATCTGGAAAACGAAAGGCCGTAAACCTGTGTGGGCTCATGCCTTCTTCAGGGTGATGACACAAAGAAACCAGCAGAATAATTATAGTCGTGTTCACAGGTGAGCCACACTCAGTTCCTGCATCATGTTCTCTCTTAAGGGGAATCACATAACCAATATAACACAGGAAATGCAAATTTCTTGTGTAGTTCAAACACTTCCCTCATTGAGGATGGTGTGAAAAAAAACAGGAAGATAAAATCCACAATAGGAAATGAACATCTAGAAGAGAAAACCGCAGATGCAGTTGCACCGTGGCCATGTCAGTAAATAGCGTCTTCCATGAGGAAATCGGACTGAGCGAACTTAATGCAGGTTATTTGTGCTGGGAATTTAAACTATCCTGGAACCAGGCACTACATGGGAGTGGTTCAACCCAAAGAGTGCTGAAGTTAATAGCGTTGATGTCAAGGGTAGGGATAAAATCAAACACCTTAAACAAATACTGGATGTGTCTATGAGTCCACCAGCAACCCTGCTCTCAACAACGACTTTGATCATCCATCTTTTCTTAAACTCATCAGCGAGGTTGCAAATTAAGAAAGTCATGTTTATAATTTTTTGGTGAGCTTTTCAGTGTCTGATTACTTTTCAAACCCACCTCAAATGCTTGCATCTGGGTTTTTTATGCCACTTTTTTCTCATTTGTACTCTTCCTTAATATTATTTCCTTCCATGAGCTCCACCACATGTTAGCTTAGCTTAGCATAAAGAGTGAAAACAGCTGGCGTGGGCCTGCAAATCTACTGTACCAGCAAATGTGTCACTCATTCACACTTTATGTCTTCTTTGTTTAATCCACACAAAAGCCCAAGTATAACAGACAGTCTGCATGTGAACAGTGTTGCTAAATGTGGTCATAAATCCATTTTGCACTGCTTTGTGATTAAAAACAAAATAAATGCTTGTAAATGAAATAACATTTTTAGCAAACATCATGAGGACTAGAATTAGCGTTTGACGGACTAGTATACACAAGTTCTAAGGATTAACAGGGTTGTATTGCTTCAGATTCAGACAGTAAACACAAACCAACCGGTGTGTATGAAGGTGTGTTTCTTCATGTCGGACTTCTGGTGGAACCTTTTGCCACAGTACTGGCAGGGATACGGCCGAGTGTCTGAATGAATCAGCAGATGGGTGGAGAGGGTGGAGGAGCGCTTGAACACTTTTCCACACTCGGCACAGTCAAACGTCTTCTCCTGAAAACAACAGGCACGTGTAGGTTCAGGAGAGCTGCACCTCATGCGTGTGTTTTGTCTCAATAGGCGACAAAAACAAATGTGACACTGACCTTGCCTCTGCAGGGCGACCACTCGCTGTCGACCCTGCTGGACTTGATGTGAGCCGCTGACAGACGAGATCTGCTTCCGTGACTCTTACATATGTGACTCTTCAAACTAGACAGACATGAAAATATCTGCAAAGGAAGATGAATGCAGTTTAATGCTGGGGATAGCTGTAGGAGAGGGGAAGGTGGAAAACGAACTCTAGACAATGTCGGGAAACTGTTTACATTTCTTACTTCTTGAAAATAATTTTTTTTTTTACAAAATCTGTAGTTTTGGGCTCGTCAGAGATGATATTTTTTGCAAAATTCTCAAAATGTTGACGTTTTAAACGTAGCTACACTCTTAGAAATATCTGTGAATAAACAGCTGCATGACTGTATTTTAACAGGAATTGTCCACAGAACCTGATTCACAGGTATAGTTCTGTTTAATTACATTTGAAAATATGATTATTATCAGTTGATAAAATTATTGTACGGCTGCAAGGTGAAGCAGTGGTTAGCACCGTTGCCTCGCAGCAAATAGGTTGCTGGTTCGCGTCCCAGTATGGACACTTGGGTAGAGTTTGCATGTTCTCCCCGTGCAGCGTGGGTTCTCTCCGGGTTCTCCGGCTTCCTCCCACAAGATCCAAAAACATGTTGAGGTTAATTGGTGATTCTAAATTGTCCGTAGGTGTGAATGTGAGTGTGCTTGGTTGTCTGTCTCTAAGTGCAGCCCTGTGATAGACTGGTGAGCTGGGATAGACTCCAGCGCCCCGCGATTCTAGTGAAGATTAAGCGGTTTATAGATGATGGATGGATAATTGCTGTATTGTCTTTGTTTATGTTTGCATGTGTGGAGAGAGTTGAAAGTTGGGACTTGGAGATTAAAAAATAACAAAACTTGATTTTAGTTTTTTTTTTTCTTTACTCAAATGTAAAAATATATAAGTTAAAAGTTCATTGAAGATTTATTGGAAGACTCCTTGCCACTGTTGGTTCAACGTTAACAAACAGAACAGCAACATTTTGAGTCTTTGGCACAACTTACAAAGAGGCTATGAGAAGGTGAAATTAATTAACCTACTCCGGTCACTGTCGGGATAAATTATGAAAACTTTGGTCACTTCTCCTCTAACGTCACCGTCTGCTGCAGCATTTTATTTTGTGCATTTAAATATGCTCTGTTAGTTTGTTGGTTTTATGCTGCACTCTGAGCTCACTGTGGCAATCATGTAAATCACTTTTTCCTTCAGCAGAATAAATAAACATCACAAATTAGAACTCCTGACGTGTTGGCCTGTTTGTCTACAAGACAAATGTTAATTACTGTACCGAAGCGGCGCTTTGCTTACTTTGCCACAGAGGGGACAGTCTTGCCTCAGAGCACCGATCTCGGAGCAGTCGCTGATTCTGGCCTCTCTGAGGATCTGAGCGTGCTCAGTGAAGTCTCCCAGCGCCCTCAGGTCTGGATAACCGGAGCTCACACGAGGAGTCGACCACACTGTCGGTGTGAGAGGGCGAGGGTCGACTTTCTCCACTGGGATGAAAGTTTCTGAGTTGACTGTTGGACCGCAGGGTTCGGATGATCTACAGTCTGAGAACACAGAAAGTATGCAATAAAAACCTTCATCGTCAGAGTCACTTGAGACGTTATTCATCTATTCTGCTTCTTGTTCTTTGAAACCATCATTGCTACCTGCTGGAAATTGTAAAATGTAGTAAACCAAGTCATTTAGGAAGCGTTCTGTGTCTCATTCTGTCTTTGGAGACGTGCTTGTGGTAACACCCACCGTATGATACTGGACTGAAAGGCTGAAAGAGCATATTTCCATGAGAGCGGTTGGCAGCAGTGAGGTCCTGCTGCAGCAATACAACAGACACTGCCTTATCATCAGTTGTCTGTTCTGCAGTGTTCTCCAGGGAGGAACCCCAGGACCCCGTGTTGTCGTCCAGCTGGCTGAACATCGATGTGGTCGATCCAGGACTGGGGCTTCTAGGTGGAGGCCGAAGGTGGTGCAGCCCTCCTCGCTTCACCAAGAAGGAACGAGGCATCGCTCAAAGGGGGGGAGGAAGACCTGCTCTACACCTGATTCAGATATCTACAGGACGAAAAATAAAATGAGGTTGAATGTGCAGTTTAGTTCAGCATGACTCGACGAATCCCACTTTCACAGACTGACATGTTGCTCAGTTTTAGTTCATGATATAAGAAATGAACCAGCTGAGATAAACTTGTCTGTCATTTTAGTAGTTCTTATTTATTGTGTATTATTTTTTATACACTGCAACCGAAAGCATGTAATATACAGGAAGGGTATTTGTACTTCCCAAAAGAGGGCAGCAGAACTGTACGTTCATTAACACTTCCTGCTTGAATCTGTACAAACTCTGCACATGCTGTTAGTTGTAGTTTACATTTAAAGCATTAAATGAATATTTTGCATCTGAAGACATATAACACAACATATTAAATGCGACCTAAAGATGTTCTAAAACACCAGATTTACTTGAGCTCTCTACAGACTCTTTAAACGGTAACGTCATCCTGAATCCAGCCTTGATGACTTTATCGCCTTTGTTTCGCTCTGATTAACGTTCCCTAAAAGTGATGATTATGATCAGTTTCCCAGCAGCAGAGGGTTAACTGGCATTGACGTCCAAATCTTACAAAATACCCTTTATTTCCTCTCTTTGGTCTTTTAAATTCTGCTTGAAAAACTCTAAATGCAGTTTGTCAGGAGAAGCATATTCGACCAAAAAGGCAGCAGAGATGGTTTTCTCTGGCGGGTGAAAGCAGCCTGAATGTGACCGATCCTCACATTTGGATTTAGGGTTCAAGCGAACATCATTTGTGACACAAACTGTCATATGAGAATTGTCAAAATATCACCTAACAGCAACACATTTCAAGACTCAGTGTTGACACTTGACAAAATGTGAGCGAGTGGGGGAGGTCAGCAAACAGGACAGGGGTGTTAGATCACATAGCAAACACTAATAAAGTGGCATTTACGTGGCTTGTTCAGAAGTATTTTACAAAAACAGGACGCTCCGGTTTAAGACGGAATGAATATATTAATAAGAATGTTTTAGGTATTCTATCTTATGTTACATGTTTAGGGGTGTGACCAGTGGTACTCGGATCTTTTACTTACTTCAGCGCAGAAATACAACGATGTAAGTCCTGCAGCATAGTGAAGAGTACAAGTACTATCAGCAACATGTGAAATTAAACACCACATGTTAACAGGTCCTGTGCCTTATTCACTATAATACATTACAAGGTTGACAATGCTGATATATATATATATATAATTATATTTTAGTGAAACTATCTGAAGTGGATCTGCTTTAACGGCCATAAACGCAAGAAATTCAGTGGTTCTCAACCTGCGGCAGAGGCCCCCCGAAAGGGCCACATGATAAATCTGTGGGCATGTGAGATGATTATACGGAGCAGAAGAGCTGAACTACATAATTATGATGCATAGTAATGTGTTCATTTTTTAGACTTTCAAATCGCTTTGTTTTCTTTGAGAAATCTAGAACAAATGTAAGCCCAAAACAGTTATTTGAAGTTTTAAGACTAAATGCCAACAACAAACATGGCAACGAAGCTTTGTAAGGTTTGGACAAGCAAAAAAGATAAAAAAAATTTAAAGCAATGCATTTTAAATGATAAGGTTATCATTATAATGATCACATCTAAAGTACATATATTCATAAAGTACACACACACATATATCTATATTTGTACTTTCCACTGCTTTACAGTTACTTGTATGCTACCAACTATTTATCCTTAAAATGTTTTTTTTCCCCTAATGAATGTAAACTCAGTTCTGGAAACCAGTTACCTTCACGTTTGCAACTCTGGCCCGATGATTTATTGTCTGTGAAAAACTAATATTCATGATTATGAGAGAAAGCTTCACCTTTTGGACATATTGAGTTATTTAATGGCGGTTTTACAGCCACACTGGACTATAAATGTACTGATGTTATTATGTGTGGAAGCATATATTTCACTTTATTTTATAGACAAAGCACACAATATATAAAAATGGCTGGAAATATAGCTGTAAAAACATCATTCTTAATTGTAGACTTCTGTATTAAGTATACATTTGGTGTTGTTTAGTTCAATTAAGACAACATATTCAAACTGATGTTAATATTAATCAAACTGGAAAGCACAATCTGGAGGAGTAAACAAAAAAATGGATCTAAACAAGAAATATAATCTGTGATTGTAGCCTCAATGTTGCCTGTTAGTTTTTACTCACTCACGTCCTGTGAAATGCTGGCTGACATACAAGACGCGGTTCATCCAACCAACTGCACGCGATCAACTCTTATCAAGATACGTTCGTAAAGGATAACCATCTAACACGAGGATTCCTAGCATAGATTTTTAAGAATTTGCTTTGAGAATATATTATTTGTGCGCAAATCAAAGGTGAAGTGAGCTTGTAATACGATAAAAATGTCAACTACAGAACAGTACAGGTGCTAAACGATAAAACTGAGACAGATGTTTTTGATCAGAGGTGCTTTCGTCATAAAAGTTTGCTTCTAAACTTTGATGTTCACTGTAAAACAACATGAAAAGTGACTTACGGTAAAAGGAGATCAGTCATATGTTCTTTTTTTTATGATAAAGAAAGGGGATGATTCACACGGCCACATGAAAATAATCACTGAGCAAAGAGATTGTTCTCTGAATTCATGAGAAACGTCTCTAAATAGTATCAAGCAGCGGTGAAAGTTCTTCAAAGAAAATTAAATCTAGAATCTACAAACAGAAATAAAAAGGCAAATACTCACCAAATCTCACATTACACCAGAGCTCCGCAGCATCACACAGAAACTTCACACTAATACTTTAACTGAGATGAGGGCAGATATGAAGTTAAAAAAGACACATGTGAGGTCATTGCGCTGAGGTGGGTGGCAGGAGGATGATGATCTCTGATGCGACCAACGAGGAAGTGTTTGAGCTCTGACACCTCTGAACCGACTCCAACCACACTGCTTCCTCGTACACAAACCCAAAACTCTGCACACTCGCAGCAGCAGCAGCGGCAGCAGCACGATCTGTCCAGCTCTGCTTTAGAAAATAATGTGCAAAATGTGGATATGTTGCAGTGGTGCACAAACATCATGGCATTAACCTTGGGTAGACAGATAAATCTGAGCAGAGCGGAAGTGAACGGACAAGTGTGCTGCAAATTCTTTAGAAAGTGTTGACACACTATGTTGACACAGATGTGTTGCAAAAGAGCCCACTGAGGTCAACACTAAAAGAAGCTGGCTGATGCAACAGTAGATCCTTTTCTATAGAATTCAGTGCAAATATATAGAACATTAATGAGGAAGGGAAACAAGAAGAAATGTGCATGACTTTAAAGTATAGGTCTAGTGGGTGATTGCCCTCCATGCTCTGTATATTTTCAACAAACTGTGTAAAAAGAGAAAAAAAACAGCACATGAAATGATCATGATATAGAGCAGTTAAAGCCGGTTCCGTTGTGGCAAATAGAGTTCCGGTGTTGTCCAAAAACTGTTAAAAAAACCACATCAGTGAGACAGATTGCTGCACCGGCTGATGTGTTCCTACATTAGAATGAACACTGATGCTCTATGAGTGTTTCTGTTACCCTAATGACTGATATTGTCGTTAGGGGAACAGATTGTACTAATGCTGGCAGAGTCGTGAACTGGGGGCTGCAGGGTGATGCAGTGGTTAGCACTGTTGGCTCACAGCGACAAGGTCGCTGGTTCGCGTCCCAGGGGGACACCCAGGATCTTTCTGTGTGGAGTTTGCATGTTCTCCCCGTGCAGCGTGGGGGTTCTCCGGCTTCCTCCCACAAGGTCCAAAAACATGTTGAGGTTAATTGGTGATTCTAAATTGTCCATAGGTGTGAATGTGCTTGGTTGTCTGTCTCTAAGTGTGGCCCTGTGACAGACTGGTGACCTGTCCAGGGTGTCCCCTGCCTTCACCCTGAGTCTGCTGGGATAGACTCCAGCCCCCCACGACCCTAGTGAGGATTAAGCGGTGTATAGATGATGGATGGATGGATGGATGGAGTTGTGAACTGGGGAGTGTTAAGGGGAATGAGGGCTGAGGAGCTGTGCAGCAGGGTTTGAGGGATATTGAAATGTAAGACTTCAAATCAACCAGATCCAGGTGTGTGAGGAATTATCTTCAGCAGGGAATCCAGATGAAGAACAGGCCTTAAGCTGGCCTGAGTCGACCGACTGTGCATCGTACAACAGTCCAGCACTGAGTGGTGAACCAAGCCTTCTTTATGTCAGGTGCAGATTGAAAACAGGTGAGCCACATCCTGCCACAGGTGTCCTCATTCAGCTGATTATCCAACAGGTGTCCAGCACACATCCACACCTCACGCAGGCCCACATAAAGGGAAAGGGAAAAAGTAGAAAGAGCTGCCAACTATGCAGAGGTGGAGGTGGACAGTTATGTCATAATGTTAAGGGAACCAAGGGACAATGAATGTTACCCAAAACAAAGAAAGTAATAAAAAACTGAGGCAATCTAGCTGCTCACTGGATAATCCAAACCAACAAAAGAATACCAGAGGGCTGTACTACGAAGCGAGATTAGTGGGCTATCGTATCCACAATCTCATTCTTTTGGTCACTACAGAGAGCTAATTGAAGTAGGTGAGTGCAGGAACATAGATCGGCTGGTAAATCGAGAGCTATGTCCTGTACAACGCCCACAGATGCTGCACCATCTGCCCATCTATCATGAATATGATCATGAAATTCTTTAACCCCTTGGCGGTACCGACTCTTTACAGCTGCTTCACACTCAGCTGCAAACTGCTGCAGAGCATGCTAAAGGTCACAGCCTGGTGAAGCCAACAGAACCACATCATCTGCAAAAAAAGCATCATTTTCAAACCCCTAAAACCATTCGAGATCCTTATTGCCCTCTGGATGGGGGCACTGTTTTACAGCATGAGGATGCTTTGTAGTATGTGATCACTCAGAATGCAATTCCATGACTCAAATCATGCTAGCAAAATGCCCGCCCACAGCATAACACAGCCACTAAATACCCCCAACGGTATGGGCCAAGTATTAAGGCTTGTACTTGAATTTGTCACCATTTGTACGTCCACCAAATCTTACTCCTCAATCTAAAACCATATGTCAGAAAGCTAAAAGTTAGCTTTGCTTTAGTTCTGTTAGCTGCATAATAGCGACACATGGGAGTTTAAGGGTTTGTGTTTTCCGATGGTGACAGATTAATCTTCATTGCATCATATCAAAACTAGATTTGAACTGAAAGAGACGACTAATCTTTAGCGACCAGTAACACACGACAACAACAACAAAATCAGGCCTTTGCAAAGGTGCAATGTCAAAGTTTATTTGTATCATTCATAGGATACAGAACACTGAAATGTATTTTTTCCCCATCATACAGGAATTAATATAATTTTTACTGTCATTTAATATATTTGACAACATCAGCTGAACTGCAAGAGAGAAAGAGAGAGGGTGGACAAGGCTCCTGGGTATGATGCTGTGGATATACAGTACGTAAGTCTGAGAAATCCTCCATCAGATCTAAAATGGAAAAAAACTCTCATAGTTTCTTTCTTTTTTTTTTTTTTCTTTTTTACTGTATTGTTAAATTTCCTGCTTTAAATCAGAGGAAACATGTGGGTGGGTGTTGCAGTTTCAAGATGATAAATCTGGAGTAACAGTGCGATCGTATTTCACGTAAAAATTCACTTCATGTCACATGGCTGTTCGATGAAGTGGCTAACTCGTCGATGAAACTTAAACAAAGTCATTCGGCACACTGTGTAAATCACTACTTTTATGGCACATTAGGATGTTTAATCATCGTAACGCTGTTAGCAGGAGGAACAAAAGTACTGACGGTGAATATAAAAATAATACTAAGGATGAAGGCGATTACCGTTATTCAAAACTAATTTACAAACATATCAAAATGTTTCGTCACAGTAGATAGAGTTGTATTGAGACAGTGGTGAGAACAGAGCACCATCACTGAACAGCTGTACACATGTGGTGATGTGTTGAAGGACACCGAGCGCTGATATGGATCCAGATTAAAGTCAGAAAGGACGCTGTTCTGAAGGAAGCTTCCTACAAGAAGTTTATATATTTCTGAGTGGAATCCAAACAGAAATAATAAAGTTATAATCCTTAAGGTTTTGAGTCATTTGGCAACATCTATACTTACTGGTGGGATTGGCAGGTTAGTTTTAATACTGATGTAGCTCCAAGAGTTTAAAAAAAAAAAAAACTTTAATAGAGCAACTAAACTATGATGCCTTAATGTTTTAATGGAGAAGAAGCCAGTCGAGAATAAGCAGGTTTCCATCTAAGTATGAGGCAAATTTAAGGAAATCTCAAGGAAATCCTAAAAAAATGTGCAAATCATGTTCATTTTCATTCATTGGCGCAAAACTTTTCAGTTTAAATGAACCACTGCCACGTGATGGTGTCATCAAAGAGCTCCAGGTAAATCTTAAATCGCGTTTTATGTTACTTTTTCTAATATTTTCACATTTTCAAAACATATCTTTCACGTCTGCTGCATACGACTGAATGAACTGTCCTTGGTCCGCCTAACGATTTAAACTTCCACACAAAGAGGCGACTGCCCTGCGTAAATGCACCAAAAAACCAAATCTGATCACAAATCTGGGACTGATATGATGAGAAATCTTAAGGATTATGACTTTAAGCATGAAATTCAACCAGATATGATTTGAAGTAAACACATTTAGAGGCTTAGATGTCACGTTCAACAGAGCCGGCATCAAACTACAGCCTGTACTGAGAACTCAAAGGAAACATTTGAACAACCGTCATTTGGCCTGACCTTATCCACTGATTCCAGTGTAGAGATTTCAGTTGCTACATCCACCACTAAAAAGCTGTTATGTGCAACAGTCTGGTGGGCAAACCAACATCCTCTTTAGCTCCTTGATGGCCATTACTGGAAGATCCAGTTTCCTTATTTCTCAGGAGACGGCAATAATGCTCTGCGTTCTAGTTGTTTTATTTGCGTTGCACAGACTATGTCGGCATAGTGAAGGAAAATTTGTCAGAGGATTAATGAAGCACAACACAAAGTCAGGATGTATAATCTTAAGGTCCCTCTGAAGAGATGAATAGAACAAGAAATGATCCCACCACGAATCTATTAATCCACACCGTCTCTCACAGCTTAATGTCATGAGTGGAGAGTTTGTCTTTCCCTGTAGTGCAAACAGCAAAGATCACTGCTCTGTACATATGATACCCTGTTTGATAAACCCTCTGACTTGACTGACAGTGATGCAGCTTTAAATATCATCTATATACTTTTGTTCCTGTCAAACAGTATATTTCATATTTCTCCATACATTTTACAACCTTTTTTTTCTTTTCTAGACAGAATATATTAACGTTTGATATGTAAAATATTTTCCATCCACACACTCTCCAGCCATGACGGCAGCCTTTCGTCAGCACTCTTTACAAAATGAAACCACCACCGTCCCCTTTGGTCGGCCCACAGCTGTAGCTGTCAGAAAGTGATGTGGGCGCATGAACTGGTAATTCCAGATCAATGCTGATACCTGGATTGGTTTTGTTAGTTTTTATGGGACACTGGTAATCAAAGGAACAGTTCGAAGAGAGGACTGATACCACCCTCATGGCTGTCTGGTAAATGTGAAGCTACAGCTTGGAGTCGAGTTAGCTTAGCTTAGCATGAAGGCTTGAAGAAAGAGGAAACCGCTAGTCTTGCTCTGTCCAAAAATCCATCCATGAACACGTGTAAAACTCACCTCTCAACTGTTTAAAGAAGCTTAAAAACTATATAATGTTTGAAAGGAGACATTCTTCTATTTTAAAATTCAAAGTTTAATACAAAAACTTGTAATTAGCTAACGTCAACGAACCACAGTAAGATGTTGCGATGTAAGTAACATTACTGATTCAGTTTACTGGCTTTATGGCCCTTATCTATTTGTGCTAAAGTTGCACAATGTTTTAGACGTGACTATTATAGCGCTTACGGCCTTTGCTCAGCAACAGCTACATGGCTTGCTTTAATCTTTAAACATAAAAACAAGCTGGCCTTCAACCATAGAATAAATATATAAGAGGCCTTCTGGACTAAACAGTAAGGTCAAGGGGCACCCCAGTAGCTCAACTGGATAACACAGCGACCCTAAAAACGGGCTATAGTCCCCGACACAGCGGTCGTGGGATCAACTCCTGACGACAGCCATTTGCTGCAGGTCCTTCCCTGGTCTTCTACCTCATTTCCTGTCTCTCTCCACTGCTCTGATAAATAAAGGCAAAAGCCAAATAGAAAATAAAAATAAAAATGCAGACATGCTGCATTCTTTCTAACAGCCAGCAGGGGGCGACTCCTCTGAAGTCGGATTGTACAGAAATACATGAGAAAATAATCCTACTTCTCACTTAATTTGTTACCTCAGTAACCATTTTCCTCATGTGTTTATGGTCTCAATTGCTGCTTTCAAGTCTTCTTTCGCACAACGAGGTGTTCATCTAGTAAATTATGGTCCCATTCACAGTAAAATAGGCGATAAAGCAGCACAGGAATGCAAGCTAAAGGCTTCATAGAGACACTGGAGTGGTATCAATCTTCTCGTCACAATCTCGACAGCAAATAAAGTCATTTGCCAAAATGTCAAAACTGTTCCTTTAGGTCACACATACTAGTGTTTGTTTTTGAAGGAAACTGTTCCCATCATTGGTCCAAGTTGAGAAGTTCCACAGAGGAAGTTAAACTGTTCAGTTTGTTTTTAGATGTGATTGCTCTGCACAGTAGCTGTCAATGTAATCTATAGCAGAGTTAGCGTAAGTTTGGACAAAGATGAAAAAAAAAAAAAAAAAACAAAAAAAATAAAATAAAAATAACAGCAAGAACAAAATGGAAGGAATAAATCCAAAATCATAGCAGCACGTTTTCTGTCTCTGAAACACTCAGTGTCACAGTAAACTCATGACAGATGACAAGTTGGCACAAAGGACGGTGCAGAAAGTTTGGCCTCTGTCGGTATCTCTACACTCCTACAGTTTCATATAGATATATAAAAAAATTAAAAAATATCAAAATAAATTACAACACATAAATAATAATTAAAAAAAAAAAAAAAAACGAAACAAAAGATTTGGCAACAATGAGTTTCTTCCTTCCTTTTTTTTGTGGGTTATTGTGAAGTCACATGAACTTGCTTGCCCCTCTTGTCTTCTGCAAGCCGCACACAACACAAATATTTAGTATGTTAATGAGTCACCTATGAATGCCATCTTGTGATGTCCCTACCAGTTTGATACTGATGTGTGTGTGTTCTTGTCACGCTCATTTAAATGTTCTTGGTCTACACAGAGGTGAACAGATGGCTGACAGAAGTTGTGTTTTTTTTTTTTCTCTTTTCCTGAAGGCAGTGAAGATGGATGTGAGGCTTCCTTATGAGAGGCGTAAAAAGGGGGAAGGGGATTACAACGGATTTAATTCTGAACCAATCAGGAAGGAGAGTAATATAAGGGCAGACAGAGTATACAGTGTGTCAAGTGTCTATTATTCAGTTTACAGGGAGAGGGCGGAGTTATTTTCCTGTCTGTCTACCCATCGTTCACTCCTCGCCACAGTCACAGATTCAGGTCCAGTGGTAGATCTCGAGCAGCAGCGGTCGCGCTGGTCCAGTTTTTCAGTGTGTTTTGTGTGTATGCATGTCGTGTGTGTGTGTCGTGTTTGGATGGATATGCGTTTCGACGGACAGTTTCTGGCGCAATTACACGTTGGGAACAAGGAGAGAGGCTTTACATTACCTCTCTGTCGGGGGAACACAGGATCGGACACTGTGGGCAACAAGGTGGTAGGAGACGGTAACGGGAGCAGAGACAACAGGTAGTGATGATCAGAAGAGGTCCAATCAATGCCACTATGTCTGCATCAAGTAAAAGGTAAACACCGGAAAAGCTGAGGAGGAGGAGGAGGATGAGGAGGAGGAGGAGGAGGACTGGGATGGACAGTACAATCCCAGTTTATTGTAGCAGTTTGTCCTGCAGAGCTCCAGTGTCTCTATAGGTCAAAGAAATCCAAAGAAATCACTGCACCCTCCTCCAGGTCTCAGTTATCCAGCGCCTCGGCACACACCATGCTGCCATATAGCTGCTGTGGGTCCGGATGCGTCTGAACTCGCTCCTCCGCCTCGCTGTCCGTGCTGCCTTCGCTGTCGAGGCGGGCGGACGGGTGACACGGGCCGGACAGGGTGGGGTAGAGGGCGGTGGCGGGCAGTGGGCTGGGGAGGAGGTCCTCATCTGAGCTGAGGTAGTCGCCCTCAGCGGAGGCAGGGCTGGCCAGGCACAGATCCTGGTAGTTGGTACTTCCTCCACCACTGGTGACCCTGGAGCTGGGGGCCGCCCTATGCCCTCGCAGCAGCCTGATCTGAGTACAGAAGAAGAAGGAGGGTTTTACTTCAGTGAGGTTGTCTGTAGTTCAGCTGTACTTACAGAGTCAGGATTTTAAAGCCTGACATGATTGTGTAGTTATCTTGTCAGTAAATCCCAACGTAAACACCAAACAACCATGTCTTTGGCACTTCCGGCAACCAAACAGTGTATCTGAAACTGACTCCAAAAATAAATGTAGTGTCCATCTGCTTCCTGTTTACTTTCGGTTGCTTGTCATAAAATAACAAGATACAAAAATTGTTCATGAGGTAAAATATAAAAGGTGAGAAACTATAAGTGATGTTGTGTATTGTGTTTTAACGGACCACAAGTGAACAACCCAGTTCAAGTTCAGCCACGAATTCTCAACAGGATTGAGGTCTGGCCTCTGACTTGGCCACTCCACAACATTCATTGTCTTTAAAGTTTATATGCTTTGTGTTATCGTCTTGCTAGAAAACAAATCTTCTCCAAAGTTTCAGTTCTCTTGCAGACTGAATGAGGTTGTCCTCCAGGATTTCCCTACACTCTGCTGGATTAATTTCACCCTCTACCTCTACAAGCCTCCCAGGGCTGCCAAAAAGCATCATGATAATGCCACCACCGTGCTTCATGGTGGGGATGGCGCATCTTGTGCGTAGCATCTCATGTGATGGGTAAAAAGCTATTTTTTTTTCTCATTAGACCAGAGAACCTTCTTCTAGTTGACTTCAGAGTCTCCCACATGCCTCCTGGTGAACTCTAGTCTAGATCTAATATGAACACATTTCAACAGGGGTTTTCTTTTTAAGCAACAGTTGTTGTATGCAGTCTCTCCTATCTGAGATGCAGAAGCTTGTAACTCTTTTAGAGGACTGTCTTGCTGGCCTCCACACTAGTCTCTTCCTTGCAGAGTTACTCAGTTTTTGAGAACGGCCTGCTCTAGGCAGATTTATGCATGCTTCATATTCCTTCCATTTCTTAATGATGGATTTACCTGTATTCCAACAGATATTCAGTGACTGGGAAATTTTCCCTGACTTGTGCTTTTTGATAACCTTTTCACAGAGTTGCATTAAGTATTGTTTGGTCTCAATTGTGCAGTTATAGCCAGGACTTCCCCAGTCTTTATAATACAGTCACTTGAAACACATCCACTGCACTCAGATGGTCTCAACTGTGTGACTTCTAGCAGCAATCGGCTGTGTTGAAACATGTGAGCCACCTCAAAGTGGGTAAATACTTATTTGACATTTACAATTAATTGACATTATTTTGAATAAATCAGTTCAATAGTACCGTACATGAGTACATCAATGCAATAGACAGCATGTGCTTGTCATCTCAAAAGTTTAGCGCTTCTTTCCAAACAAGTGACTGAAAGCTGTCAGCTTTAGAATTAAAACTGAAGGGCAAACAGATTTTGCGGGAAAAAAAGCGGTTAAGTACACCTTGAACTGTGTCATTGGGTGAGGTTTACTGGTCTGTGAATCGTGTTAAATCGGTTTGACGAGCACTAAATGTCAGGTACTGGGAATTTTTTGAACCATTTGTTGGGTGTGAAAAAAACCCTGTGAAACCCACTGACATGTCTGTTTTACCATTCATGGGTTGCGTAAATAGGGCCGTGGGATGTTTACAGCAAAATCAGAGCACCCACCTGGCAGTCGAGTCAGGGAGGGGTGCTCTGATTTTAACTGTGTACAAGATCAAAATTCTACATAAATGAACAAATTTAAAGAGAAAAAAAACAAGCGCTTGTGGTTTATTGCGGCTGTCCAGCTGTGCAGCAGTCTCTCTTGCCTGACAGAGGAGCTATATGCTAATCCTGCACGTACCACAGTGACTCACAACAAATCTCAGAGGTTTTTGTTTTCCCCCAATCAAACTCTTAGGCAAGTTGCAGGGCGCAGGGGAAGGGGAAACCAGTGGTTAACCAGTGGAAATGTTTTGACTGTGACAGCCTGCTAAGCTACAGCAAAAAAAAAGAAAGAAAAAGGAGCCATGTTTTTTGGGTCATTTTCTAATATTTTGTATTTTTCAGTAAAGCAGGTTAGTTAATATTAATATAATACAAAGATTTATATTCCAAAGCATTATGTCTTTGTAGAAACCCCAAAACGCTTGTCAAATAAATGTATATAATTGTGTACACATATTTGATGAATTCAGCTGCATGTATAAAATGTGCCATCATGTATCAGCAGCATCAATGTGACTCAATTGCAAGAAGATGGCTTGGAGCTCTACACTGAGATTTTTCAAAATGGCTCATTGCTTCCTCATCTGTACTCACGCAAGTTTCAGTCTCATTTATAAAACCACTGCTTTGATTAGAAATAGAAAAAAAGCCATGCAGAGGAGCGGTAAAGGGCAGGGCGGTCTCATCACGCCTCTTAACTTTGAACACACTCCCTCCTTGTCACGCACTGCCACTCTCTGAATGAACAAACTCAGAACTGAGCGAGAACTTTGAGACCAATCAGGGCAGGAAATTATCTCCATAAACCCAAGACGTCATTGAATTTTCTCAAAACCGCAAAGCAGCCTGCAAGTAAAAGCAAAACATGTAAATTAGCTATACTGGTGCTTCATTTTTCAACAGAGTGAGTTAACTGTGCATAAAAGCTACAGAGCTGTGGGTTTAACAAGAAGACAAGGAGAAAAAAAAAACCTTTGTGAACGTCACACACCTATCTGTGTGAACCTCAGTCCTCTTTCAGGATTAAAGTTCACAATGAATCAACTGGTGAGAACGCAGCTGTTGGGGGAGAGCAGTGGTCTCCTGTTACAAGAAAGACACTCAAACAGCTGTGTGTGTGTGTGTGTGTGTGTGTGTGTGAGAGAGAGTGTGTGTGTGAGTGTGTGTTGGGGTGGAAGTGGTGTCTGTAGGCTGCACGTAGATGACAAGATTTTTCGGTGGTGGTGGTTAAGCAAAGCTGCAGCATATCTGTGTGCGTATATACAGTACACACATACTCCATTTACCAAGTTTCACTTATGCCGAAAAGAGCGACTAGCTGTGCGTTTGTCATCTACATTCTTGAAACCCTAACAGATCATGAAATGTGACTGAAAAACAGGTGCTAGACACGATTTGTCATCATGTGGTCGAGACAGAAGGCCACCATCTCTGAGTCTAGTGCTGCTGGAGGTTTCCAAATGTTAAAGCAGATTTTATTTTCTCTCGATCGAAGGGAATCAGTGGGTTTCTCTGTATAATATTTAAAGGAGCTGAGCTTACTACGTGAAGTGCTCTCAGATGACTTGTGATTTGGTTCTATACAGAGAAAACTCAGTTATAACTGTCTCTGGGTCAGATTACACAAGATGTTTTATAGAGCAAATATCCCTGAATCTCTGCAAGACAGGTTTCAAATAGAGGACAGCACTCAAATCGGTCTGGTGTCTTTTAAAGCTGGAGTAGGCAGTAATTATTTGACGTCATTGGGAATTTTTTTTCTTAACTATTTGTACTTTTAAATATCAAAACGTTGCCGAAAAATGCTCAGAAGCACGATGTGATGTCTCAACAACCGGCAACGTTATAGAGCCGGCTAACAAAGCTATTAGTCTGACTCACCGGATGTAGGATGCGGATACAAGCCAGCGATCATTTCAAGTTGTCTTTCCATCCGCTACCTGTGAGTAATTCAGCTGGCCCTTCCCTACCTGTGGGTTACCGTTTTCTTCACAACAGGAAACAACAACAGCAACCTCCAAAGCTAGCAACCCACCACGCTAAAAATGTTAAGCTTGGCAGAGGATTTGGCTTGTGCAGTAAGGAAGTTGTGCAGTGAATTATCCACATAGAGCAAAAGGATCATGTGGTGCAGTCAGACCATTATCTACAACACAGTAGGGTGTCTAGCCGAGACTACAAAGATATAAAACAAAGGAAGCAGCAAATTCTCTGATACCGAAATTAATTTTCTGCGGATTAACTAATTACCTCTGAGCTCTCTGAGAAGCAGTAAGAAGTTCACTGGAAACAGATAATATTTTCATGCTCAGGGTCAGTAAGGGACACAGTGAGGACGGCATGTGTTGTTACCATGGTGTTAACTGCTCCCAAACAGTACTACTTCATGTACTTCATCCATGTTGAAAATGCTACTTGTGACACACTGGTTATGAAACTCTGTACTTCTGAATTGAGTAGTACCTCGTTCTTGAGCTCAGTGATCTGGTCCCGCAGCTGGTTGATGTATTGTCTGGAGTCTGAGTGGTTCAGCTGGCCCTGGATCAGCCCTTCCTCCTTCTGAAAAAACACCCACAGCTGAAGGTCACAGTCCTTTTAATTGGTAAAATATTGTTAAACTGCTCGAATCAGTGACTCTAAATGTAAATTGTCGATGTATGCACAACTACAAACAAAGTCACATCCAGGCAGACGAACCTGTATCTCCAGCTCAGCGATCTTCTGCCTGAGTTCAGCCATGGCAGCCATACTGTCGGCTTCCCTCAGCCGCACTGCCATCACCTCCTCCTTACTCTGTGTGTATTACATGGGGGAGAAAGAAAGTGGGTCAACAGAGAGACAAAGACAGAAGATGACATTTTCTGGTTAATGGCTGCCTGCTGCTGTGGCTGCAGATCGTGGATAACTGTCCCATCATCAACATCCTGCTCTGGCCTTTTCCTTCATTGCATCTGCGAATCTTCTCAGGATATGAATTCCAGAATTTATAACCAGACTGCCAATTTCCCCATCCGCTATCTGTTTCAGCTCTACAGAATCTATCTGGTCTCCCTTCTCTGTGGTTTCATGCTCTTCATTAATGTCTTCATCCATTCAGTGTCTCGTTACTATGTGTTCTGATACCATTTAGCCTCGCTCTTAGTTAATTCTCTCCCCTCCTGCAAACTCATTCCTAGTCCCTCTGCCCTCCGTTCAGACCTTGCAGTCGAACTCGGCCTGCTTCCTTTTCATCTCGTTGAGCTGGGCCTGCAGAGCTTTGTTCTGATTGGCCACCATCTGTAGCCGGTCCTGCAGGGCGGATCGTTCCTGCTCGTGGCGACCGATCAGTTTGCTGTGGATCTGGTTCTACAATGGAGGAAGTCAAACAGGAGACGATGAGAATAGGGCGCCAACTACTGTAAATAATGAATTAATCATTATGAAAGGAATCTTTACACGTGTGAAAATAAATGCCTGACAATCACAGTTTACTAAAACTTAAGCTGAAAACCATCTGACCAACGGCCAAGTTACTAAACTAACAGGGATGTGAAAAGGAGTAAAAACTCTGCACATTTATGAAGTGACCCTTTAGCTTAAGAACCAACTGACTATTTTGTTTATGTTGTCATTACATCTTTATTATTCGTTGAGGACAATGCTTATGTATTAAAAGGGAAAACTGTAAATGAAAGAAGGTAGTGTTTTGTTGTACTTTCTTAGGTGTTATGAATGGGACAAGAATTAAAGGCAGTATACTAAGAAAACACTTTTTTCAGGTAATCGGTTCCATATTCGGCTAATCGTTTAAGTTTAAGGGAAAAACAAATCCCTACAAGTCATATGTTGTATTGTTTCCTACAGTATCCTGACGCCACATGACCCATCTACCTTTGTTCATTTTCATGTCACCATTCATACCAAATGCTTGCAGCAGATCGAACTTTTTTTTTTGCGCCTTATACTCGTGTATATAAAGAAAGGGAATGCCCTCTCTCATTGGCTGACAGTAACGCTGACCTGGCTCTCCAGCTGCAGGGCTTTGAGTTTGACCTCTCGGAGCTCAGCCTGACCCTGAGCCTCCCTCAGTCTCACTGTCATCAGTTTGTCCTGCAGCTCGTTCATGGCGTTCTTCTTCGGGGATTCCTTCCAGTGTCCGCCGCCGCCGCCGGTGCTGCTGCCGCGGGACATGTGATGCTGTGGGGACAAAGCGTGAGCGGGTATAACTCCGTGCACACACACACATGGATACTTTACACCAAAACGGTTTGTGTGTTGTACCTGCCAGCGCTGGTTCAGCTCAGTGACGGTGTCCTGCATCTCTCTGAAGGAGCGCAGTGTCTCCAGCTCCCTCAGCTTCATCTGCTTCACCTCCTCCTGCAGGGCCGCCACGTTGTTCTCATCCGGCAGGCAGCTGCTCCTCTGGATGGACGAACATTTCAGGTTCAGCAAGATGTCGGCGAACAAGTTCACAAGGAAGACAACTGTGGTTAAACCTCGGTGATGCACACGATGCATTTTGGTGAGTGACACTTTGCTCGTGAGAAAACAACCAGCATTACTGCCACATGTTGCTGTCTTCAGTCATCTTAGTGTGAATGTCATTAATTTCGCAGGTATTTTATCCATCCAGCTGCTGTGGAGTCATTTCAGTCTGGACCAAAGTTCTCACTAACGGACAAACAGCTGCTTGCGTGGTTACAAATGTAATATTGAAAACTGGAAAAGATCTAATACAGTTAAGTCATTATCATGAGGAGCTGTTGTGTCTCAACACCTCTCAAAGGAAAATCAAAAGCCTGAACACTCAAGCATGTGTTCCTGTCATTCACTGAGATATTATCTTACAGTAAACTAAACTGTAACATCAAACACATTCACAGAAGCTGATCACTCTGTTCTCTCCCACGCAGTCAGCTGCTGTAGCTCACCTTCTCCAGGTCTAACACTTTGTCTTGCATTTCCTTCAGCGCTCCGAGCAACTCGGCCTCGCGCAGCCTCGACTGCTCCAGCTGGGTCTGCAGGTTGCTCACAAACTGCTCCGTGTACTGAAAACAAACATCGCAGTGTTACACTGTGGACCACATCGGCGGTGCTTTGTGCCGGCTTGAATCGTTTTCTCGAGCCGCTTTCTTAAATATGTGTTGCTGTACAGACTCTAAACTGAGAAAGCTGCTGCTCAGCTTGTCTGGGTAAGTTTCCATTTTCTTGTCAGTTGCAGACGAGCTGCATGGATGGAGTTTGTCATGGTTAGCAGTTGAGCTCAGTTCAGATTACCACAGTGTGTCTGTGGGTGTGAATTCTGCCACAAGCTGCCGTTTTTAATCCCTTTCTCTTTCTGTTTTCTGCTGAGAAAAGAAGACACTGAGTGAACCCATACTATCCTGCAGTCTTCAATCATTGTATGTCTCTGCCTTTTTCCCCCCCTGAGAGATACAGTTGTTATTAAGCCACATTCAGGGATACAGTTGATTCCTGGCTGCAGCCACAAAGTTACTGCATTCTTCCTCATTTCTCAGACAAATCGATCACTGCTTTATGATGACTTGCAGCCGATCTCGACAGCAACATAAAAACTTCATCCAAGGCCTTGAAAAACGTAATAAATTCTCCTGTTGTGTCCTCGGTAAACATCTGGGTCCAAATAACCTTCAAACTTCAAAATAGCTGATCACCAAAATCTGAATCGAGCAGCACTTTTGAGTCAGAGTTATGTCACAAATTAGGAAGCTACTGTAGGTTTTCATGTCACCACATCAAGGTGAAACTACAAAGTGATGCGTTCGAGAGCAGCGGAGAGACAGAGAGCTGACTGGAAATGTATTTTCCTATCAGGCTAAATACTGAAAAAAAAAAAAAAAAAAGCTCGAAATTGGGCGAGCACATAGCGTGAGTGCAAGATTTTCGATTTGTCATATCGAGCCTCCCGGCCTTTGTTATCAAAGAGAAACTGCGAGTGTCTGGAGGTGTGTGAACCCTGGTGGGTGATGGCTGCCGGCAATTTGAGCTCAAATAAAATCACTTGTCACGAAATCAGTGGCGGTTCAAGTAACTTTTGGTTGTCAATTTAGTCAATAATTAGCTTGGCGCACGTCTGTCACGCCGTCTTCTCGCACATGATCGTGAGTTGCTGAGGCGAGCTTGTGCATTTTTACTTTAAATCAGTGTTTAGCAGCACGAGCAAAGACCACGAGGCTGTTTTTGTCTATGCTAGTGAAAGGTCCATCTAAAACCGACAGCCTGCGTGCTTATCACAAACACAACGTGGCGCTATATTTCTGAATACGCTGCTCTCATATATAGCAGGAAATCATATAAGGACACTGAGGATTATTCAGTCTAGGCATGTCAGAATATTTCAGAATCTAACAGTGAACAGTTTCCATATCCTTCACTTGATTAAAAGTAGAAATACTACATGTAAAAATACTTCAAGTAGAAACCCTGCACTGGAATGTTAAGTATTATGAACAAATTCTACTTTAATTACCAGAAATAAAACTTTTCAATGAGCAACCACTGCTTTGAGAGTGTTACACGATTCACTACATCATAGTTAAGATAGCGCAATTAAACACATAATATTCTATTGGCAAATATTATGTATAATAGTGGATCACATCTGACACATTTTTTTAACTGTTTTGAATGTAAAATCTAAGCTTGTGAACTAATTTGTAGCTCTAAACGTAGCAAAAAGTACAAATACAGTGTTTTAATGTGAACTGCAGTAATTCAGAAGTGCTTCAAATCTTCAGATCTATTTGTTGTTGTTGTAAATGGACAATTTTTTATGAAACCAGCAATACTAAAATAATAAATCATTTAAAAGTCCCCCTAAATAGTATAGAGTGGGTTTGGGAGCTTTGTTAGCTTATTGTTTCATGATGGAACTGCTGTTTATTATGTCAATAATACTGCCTGTGACTCTGTTTGATTCTGTGCAAAATTAATAAAGAAAACTTGAATTAAAAAGTCCCCATAAGGCAGATGATTTCACATAAACATCAAACAAAGTTGATCAAACTTTTTAAAATAATACAATAATAGAATATCAATTCAGATTAGCTGTGTCTCACAAACTCTGCAAAGAGGAAAAATTGGATACTTGAAAAAATGTGGTATTGCAAAGCTTTGACTTTGTCGTCCTCAGGCTGAATGCAGTGCTGTTTATATTCAGACAGCAGTAAAAGCTGCATGTTATTTGTTTCTACTCCAGAAAACTGGATTTAAACGATATTGTGATTATGAGAGTAAATTGCTTTAGCAGTGAGGCTGCTTACATCATTGTTTGTTGAAAACTGTAGACTCCTTAGAGCCTGTTACAGATGTAAACATCCAGCAATTTATGGGAGAATAAGCACTGTAATCTAATAACGGCTTCACTTTAAAGTCAGTGTGTTGCATCCAAAACTAAACTGTGGAAACGCTAACAGAGTCCAGCGCATCAGTCTCGGGTGCTGAGCTCTGCAGGGTCGGTTCATGAGTGAATCACTCATATCCTCTCAGCTTCATGTGGAAACACGACCGTGTGAGTCGCTTCTTTGTTATCAAAAGGAGCTCAAAGAAAAACTGCAGGAAACAAAAAAAATCAGCGCACATTTCTGTTGTGACTGTGACAAACTGGTGCCTTCGGCAAATAATTACACAAACCCGGGTTTTCCCTGACTTTCTCTGTGTGAGCAACCCATCCCGCTAAGGCTGCACGGTTTAGCGCTCCCACCCAGGGCGTGTAGTTCCTGATGAGGGTGTGTTTGAATATGACAAAGTGGAAGCTTGACTAATGTGGAGGGAGCTCAGAAAATGCAATCGAAGCAGCGTGGTGGGTGATCATCAGTGACAACGTGCACATCTCAATACATTAACAGAGATAACGGCAAACATTTAAAGACAGGATGAGGAATTTTTAACCTTTCGTAGCCGTATTTTGCGTGCGAGTTGCTGTCTTGGTGGTTTTTGTGCACACGGAAGTGACAAGATGTTCCTACTTGATGTGGGTTCAGGCTTCAAAGAAAAACATGCTAATGTTTGAAATGAAATTTAACACATTGGTCAAACCTCAAGGATACAAACAAGGCATTTAGTAAGTAACAGAATATGAGCAGTGAGTAGAGTCTTCATTTACAAGAAAACACCACAGGAAATGTTTTATATATAATCTCTCAGTTTGCTAATTGATTGATTGATTTATTTATTGGTCTCAAATTAATATTATGAACAATTTTTGTTGTTTGACTTTTTTTTCAATTAGTGATAAGTTGTGACAGAAGAAAGTAGTGAGACGTGTAGAACAGAACAGTCTTTGAGCTGGCGTTTGAATTAGAAATGTTTTGTTATTTTCTTTAAAGTGAGAGTAAATCAGCCAAATAAAGGCAGCAGAATCAGTGACTAGAGAGTTATGATTTGGACTTTTGTAAGTGTGAGTGACGAGCCATGTTAAGGAGGCACGGCTTAGAAGAAGCTCAACGACCAGGGAACTTAAATATATCACTATAAAATTTACAATATAAATAAAAAATCAGGTGTGAAGTTGGAGGGAGTTGCCAAAACATCCGACATGCAGTTCAGACAGAGCAGCTTAAATTTCTATTTTCGTGTTGTACATTATAGATGGAGTCACCATGTTGACACAGAAATCTAATGATCTGTGATGTTTTTAATGGAAAAACTTTACATTTTGGAATTATTTTATTTGTTTGTGCAGTTTTATGTCTTTATCAACTTGGTTATCATCTACTGACTTGATTTAAACGGACTTAAATGATCCGTGGTTGTGTTTCCGCCTGATGAATATGAATTTTTAACACCCTCACACTAGAGGTCAAAGGGTGCAAACTCTAAAATAAACTTTGATGGAATCTGTACGTTAAGAATTTCCTCGCAAGCTCATTTTTCTTTCATTAAGTTGTGAAACACGTCCTACACTTTGCGCTTCCATTGAACTCTGAACAAACAGTGATGTGGCAAAAATCATTTCCCAATTTTTTTGCCCCGAGATCGACCTCAGGCCCTAAGCGGATTTGACAACTTCAAGAAAGGTCACAACTGCTGCGGTTTGCGTCTATAAACGGGTATAATAAAAGAAACGGTTCAACATTTGAGGAAGTAGACTTCTTGTGAAGAGTCTGTAGGTTGAACTCAGCAGGAAACATGAAGCTTTCGTTCATTTACCTTCTGCTGCTGCAGCTCTCTGATGGTGTCCTGGGCTTTCTCCAGGCTCTCGCTGGCCGTGTTGCACTGCTGCCTCACCACCGCCAGCTCCCGCTTGATCACGTAGTTCTCCTCGGCCTCCTGCGCCCTCGTCACCTGACCCTGAAAAGCAAGGCCAGAGCAGGACCGGAGGTCAAGATCGGCTGGAGAGCTTTCAACTTCAAAATTCAAACTATGCAGGGAAAACAAGGTAACTCTGGTCAATATTGGGAATGCAACATTCTTAAAGTGAAGAGGAATTTGGTTACACGTTTTTTTTTTTTTTTTAAGCCTTTAAAGGAGCATTTTCTAAATTTTGGGAAAGATGCTTAGATGCTTGCAGAGAGCCAGCCGAGAGGATCAATCTGTAGCTTAAATAGCACAAAAAATGTGGGTCGCTTGGCTCCGTCTGAAGGTAACTAAATGCCTGCCAGCACTGTTAAAGCTCACTAATAGACACGTTATAGCCTCTGAAATGCACAAATGACGAGTGTTTTTAGGCTACAAACTAAATTTCCCTCCCAGAAAATTTCATTTTTACACTCTTGTGCAAACAAAATATGCTGATTAGAGAGTCTTAGATGTACCATTAGGCTGATTTGAACAGACTATAGCTGTTTCCTTAGTTTCCAGTGCTTATGTTCATCTATGTAAACCACCTTCTGGTCGTAGCTTCATATCTTCTTTTCTCATTTATGGCAAGAAAGCAAATAAGCGCATTTCCCAAAATGTCAAACTATGTGTCGGACATTTTATTAATGTCGTTGTAACAAAAAAGTGTAATAATAATAGTAGTAAAATGAAACTTTAACATGCCACATGCAGGGATTTATACAACCTCATATTGTTTTGTTTTTAATATCATGGACGAACACTACATGCATTCAGGGGTTACGGGGGTCTTGTGGACAGAACAGATATACGACATTCATGCACTTTTGTCTGGTTATTGTTCAGAAGAGGGACAGAAGCAGTGCAGGAGAGCAGTGGAGGGAGGTTAGAGGACAGCGAGGGGAAAGTGGTTGACAGTACTCTACCTGTATCAGTCTGTCTGCCAGAGCAGCACTCTCCTACAGCGCCACCGAGGAGAGGAGGAAAAACAAAGTGATGAAGAGAGTGGAACAGAGTGGGACACCAGGGAGGAGAAACCACCAGAAAAACCCAGGAGGAAATTCAAGGGAAAAGAGAGAAAGAAAGAGAGAAAGAAAAGAAATGGAATCACAGGTTGAGGAACCAATCATTTGAAGCGAATGTCGAGAAGCGTGGAGGAACAAAGAGGCAGCAGTGAGATCACTCAGAGTAAAAAGTATTTCACTGGAAGAGGAGAAGATTAAAAGCTACAGTCTCTCTCTCAGTGAGCAGAAAGGACAAACAAGTTGCTCTCTAACTGCACCAATCATCCACAGACGCAGGGATACAAGAACAAGCTCCTCGGGGAGACTACAAAAAAAAAATGAGCTCATGAATTTAAATGGTCACCACGGCGTTTAACTGGAGCTTCTCGGGTCTATTTTGTACGTCAAGAGTCGTAACCTGGCTGTTTAGTCTCAGTGATGCTGCTGATTTGTATTAGCATTTAGATAAAAGGAGTCAAAAGCCGTCGCTCACCTTCTCCAGCGTCTCGATCCTCTGCTTCAGCAGCCTGTTTTCTGTGCGTAACCTCTGAAAATAGAGACGGGGACGATTATTTGGCCTTTTCGTTTGAAAATTTTAAACCCAGGCACAGATATGTAAAACCCACACACACCTTAATCTCAATCTGTTCCTCCATTTCTTTGTTCTTGATTGTGGTGTATTCTTTCTCCAGTCTGGAAAAAAAAAAATCCATTTCCGTCAGAGGAGGATAAAACAGTAAAGTGCTTCTTCCCACTTAATGCAGCACTTAAAACAAACACACGTTACACAACACCGGATGTCGGCGCAGAAACCTCAGATTTGCTAAGACAGAAACAAAAAATCCTTCTGGGGGACATTGACTGCAGTCTCTAATGAGTGTTCTCTTACTTCTTCATCCTCTTGGGGTTGTATTTGACCTGGTAGGCCCTGAGGATCAGCTTGTCCGGACAGCTGTCAAACTGGTGGGGGATCACCTTCTGGAAATGCTGCAAGGCCCAGAGGGAAACACACACATGAGACAAAGATGCTCATTTGTTATTTATGAAGAAACAGGCAGACAGTTTTTGAGATGAGCGAAGACGAGCAGCTGAGGATCTACAGATGCCTTGTGGGCAAACCGGCTATATATTCACAACCGCGATCAAAGACAATGAACCACATTTTTTGTTTAAAATCTAATTAAAAACTTGCAAAATGTCACTCAAACCAATAATTTACTACCATAATATGTTGTCTGCACATCAGGCTACAGAAATAAAGTTCACAGATGCATTTATTTTGAATAAGAATTACTGCATGTGTGAAAACGGACACATCTGTCTCCACAATTTAATGTCAAAAAGGGGCAGGAAGACACCAACAGTACAAATCCGATAATAAATGAATAAATAAATAAATTGTAAACCAGCATCTGCGAATCACTAAACTAGTTTTTATATAAAAGAGCTGAATGACAATCAATTCATCTGACTATTACAGCTACTACTACTATATATATACTTTTTTAAGATTATTTATTTGTTTTTTTTTTGCCTTTATTGGATAAGACAGTGAAACGAGGGGAGAAGAGCCGGAGGAAGGACATGCAGCAAATGAGCTGCTGGCTGGTCGCCGTCTCATCCGGTTGAGCTACCGGGGCGCCCCCACTACTACTATATTTTAATCGTTAATTAATCGCCTCTGTCTTCTATCAAGATGACAAAAAAAAAAAAAAAACTGATCTGGTTCCAGCTTCTCAATTGTGAAGATTTGCTGCTGTTTCATCATCTCTCTCTCTCTTTGCTCTCCATCTCATTATCCTCACTGTTATTAGTCACTCTCGTAAATTCTCGTAAATAACTACAGTTCTATGGTTCTTATTTAAACTTAACTTCATTCTTCACTGCACAATATCTTTTGCTTCTGCTTTGCACGACTACAGTTATGTTTATTTTTAAGCTATTTTTCATATCTTTTTCTTGTACATTGTTCCTCACTGTGTGTATTTATTGTTGCACCAACCCACCAGAACAAATTCCTCATATTGTGCAAATTATATCTGGCAATAAATCTGTTTCTGATTCAGATATATGGTGAAAATGTGATGATATTGTAGTTTTTAAACTGTTGGTCAAATATAACAAATACTTTGAAAATGTCACCATAGGCTTTGGGAAATAATAGTGAAATTCTTATTATATTTTACAAACAAAACATTAAATTCAAGATTAAATAAAACACAAAAAGTGAAAAAAAATCAAGCTATAAGTTGAAAAACATCTGTAGTGCTGGCAGCTACCATCTTGATTTAGTCTCTAAAGTTCAGATAGTAGAAATAAAGATTTTAATCTAATTCTTGATAAGATTTTTGCTGACGAGCAACAAGACTTAAAACAATATCTAAAAATCAACACCGTGCCAGGGTTTCATGTCACATCGTGTCACAAGAAGACCGATATTAAAGCTCGCTGACGGACTGGAACAGAGTGAAACTTCTTTTTATCTCAACTTCAGATACGTGACTCGCTACGCTTGCGTGCAGAAGGGAAAGCGGCACGTGGAGAATTTGACTTGTGGCTGAATCCGTGCACGAAACGCGCTTGTGCAGAAAGCGGCACAAAACTGCGACTGCTTACCTGCGACATGCCCTCCATGTCCAGCTGAATGAGGTCAGTCTGGTTGTACTGCAGGATGGCCAAACCCACACGGAAGATAATCTCTAGGCCCTGCAGAGATCACAGATTCATGTGATTTTGCAGGTTGAAATAGCAGGTTAGCACATCGAATATGCACATCTCCCGATACTGATTCACACAATGTTTCCTACCTCATACATGAAAATATCAAAGATGCGCGTGGCAACAGGCAGAGGGAGGAAGGTGAGAAAAAGGGTGAGGAACCAGGACGAGGCGTACATGGACGTGTGGAAACTCTGGGAGCGGAAATGGACGTTCAGCTCTGGAAGCTGCTCCTGAGGCGACAAAAGAGCAAAGTTTTAAACCTCAAATGACCAAAACAGGAGTGCACATGTTAGAAAAGAGGTGCTGGAAATATAAACGAATGATTTGCTGCCCCTTTGTGGACAAGCGTCACACTGCAAGCCTCGTGTTCGTCGTCTCCGGCTTCATATTTACCTGTAGCAGATATTCGAACTGGTAGATGCAGAGACCGAGCTCTGCCATGCTGGGTTTGAACAGCTCCCTCAGACGGTACTCCTGCATCAGACGCACGAAAACGCAAAACGCCTCCTCCTCTGGCATCTGGGAGGAGGTGAGAGGAGGATGAGCGAGGCTCCCTCATTAGGTACAAATTAAAAACTGCCTCTGCTGAACTGTTTATTACACGGTGACTCTCATATTTCACAGATAACCTCGAGAGACAACTTAAGTGCATTGTAATTTTTCAGAGAAATCTAGCGGGACTGATCCTAATGAAGCAGAGGCGCACCGCACCGAGGCTTCGGGCAAAATATCCTCATTATGGATTGTTCTCCAGAAATACAGCATTCGATCATTACCTGCATCAGAAGCAAGCCAACGATGAACGCGCTGCCTTGGCAGTAGCCCACTTCTCGATCCACCAGAGAGTACGCCTGGAAAACACACACACACACACACATTTCATTACATTTTCTCTGCTCTGTATTTGTAGAAAAACGACATCTGTAATCCTGACTGAACATCCAGACAGCGAGCAACAGGACCGACGTGTCACCACAGATCCCTTCATTTCCTGAGCGGCTCGGCTACAAGGGAACCCGAATGATTTGTAGACAGTCAACAAGCCTGTTTCCATGGTGTTCGGCCACACAGTCCCACATTTTCTTGTGTTTCTGGGGATTTTGTTTCAGGAGCAAAATGACATTAGGAAGGTAAGACTGAGCCTGGCAAAACAGAGGCCTTAATAGCAGCCAGCCAGATCTTTCCAGTTCCCTGCAGGATGAAACATGGCGCTCTGGTTTGCATGTTTGTTGTGTCGTTAATGCCACACAGGACTAATCCACCAAGCTAAAATAGGCAAGTTTGACACATACTAAGTTATTTAAATCAAATTATAAAGGAAAAAGGCAACTGTATGATGATTTCTTTTTCTTAAATGCAAAAATTTGCTGCTAGTTAGTTGGACAAAGTTGTTCAAAGATGTCTCCTCAGCCTCTAAATGTGAGAGATTTGAAAAAATAAACTAAAGAAAACAAACCAGAAAAGATATATGGATTTGTTATGTGGCTGCTTGTTTGAATTGTGCATGAATGAGGCCCATGAAACATGCTCAGGTTGCAGTTTTCATGCCGCTGATTGAGTGTTTGTGGCAGCGAAGCTCAAAGAAACGCAGCAAGGCAGCAAAAAAAGACGACTGTTAGCTAGAAAACAGGGATGTAAGCAATGCACAATGAAAACCATTAAAGAAAATCTGCCTTACAGAAGCTTTATGAGGAAGGAAATGTATGTTTGTTGGATTTCAATGTATGTGCATGTGTTCTGGTTATTAAAATTAAACATCGATCAGCATCTTTAACTTCTCGGCCACCAGGTCATCCAATTTTAGCAACGTTGGTCCCATACTGGCTACACAAACATGCAGGCGAGCAACAGAAAAACATTTAATTTGGCACTATGTAAACATAATCTGAGCCTCTAGTAGCAAAAAAAAAGCCATGTAACTTACACATACTTGTGCCAACAAAGGGGTTCAAATAGTTAACGTGAGAAGATCCGACCTCACGGTGATGAGCTGCCGCAGTTCTCACCTTCATGACGTTGAAGAGGACTTCTTGCCCCAGACTGTCCTGGCCTTTGAAGAACTCGTGCTCGGGGTAGGTGCGGGCGATGTCTCGGCGGATGAGCTTCTCGCAGGGGGACGACATCTTTAGCAGCTCCGAGTACTGGTTCTTCACCGGCATGTCGGTGGCGTTGCCCAGCAGCTGCCAGACGATGGCCCGGAAATGATGAGGGATGCCCTTCCTGATCAACTCCTGGAAGACATCAAAGAGGACTGCTGATTGATACCTCGCTTCTTTAAGCACACAAAGCGATTTAAGGATCTCAAAGTCGCATCTTTAAGAGCAGACAGACGAGAGGAGAGGACTCAATTACAGATTGATGAAGACGTGTATTTACAAAAGGCTATTTAGCATCACTCCATAATTACACTCAGCACATTATGATTGATCGCTCTTTCCCCTTTTCTTCTTTTTGCATCTGCAGAGTTTGCAGGCAGCCGATATATTTATGCTTGGTTTGTCTGCCCTGACTCAATTTTGCTGTCTGCTCCCTCATCCATCTTCTCTTCCCCTGGGTTTACTCTTTTTTTGTGACAGAGGACACAGAGAGACAAAGAGGGAGGGAGGGGAGGCAGAGGACGAACAAAGAGGAGTATTGGTGCAGTGCAACTAAAAAGCTCTGCCGTAGAGGACTGAAAAGGCTGTTTCAACACAGAACAGCTTTATTTGAATAGATCTGTCACTTGTGCTGAATGTAGGGATATCCCTCCTCCTCAAAGATCGGGATCAAGTCTTTTTTTGAACTGATTGGTATTGGCACTGACCCTTTGTTTGTGTCTGCATTATCAATCTGTGATCAATTAATTGATATTAGACTGTTTTAGCTGACAAACGGGCCGCAAAGTCAGCTCTGGTACATGAACCACCGGGATAGAAGAAGAACGCTGGCTTGTTTCAAACACCGTAGTCCGCTAAGTGTCGCAGAAGTCTTTGTCATGGTGCTAGCTGAACTCCCACAATGCTCTCTGCTTGCTATAACAGAACTGCGTCTTTTGGAGCTTGTGGAAGTACAGTACACCTACATTCTCAACAGTTTTTATCCCACTGCCATAACCCCACTGAACAGCTGAGCCACTCCAAGCCACAACTGCTGTATGCACTTCCATTTTGCACTATTGTACATACCTTTTCTACTGGATGTGTAAATTCTTGTATATATTTGTCTTATTATCTTGTTTATTTTCTTTATTATTATTTATTGTATTTTATTCTTTTTCTTCTGTAGTTATTTTACTTTATTTTATTTTTTAAATGTTCCTATTTCTATTATTCGTGTAAATTCCTAGGGCGACACTAACCAAATTCCTTGTATGTTGTGTACATACTTGGCCATTAAAGCTGATTCTGATTCTACATGTCAGACAAGAGGAAAGTATTGCATCCAATTAGACTTTTACAACAAGGTGCGGAACCACCCAAGTAAGGAACAGCTTGGATGCGGAAATGCAAACTTTTTTGTGTGTGAATGCACTGCAGTGTTCAACTGTCAAGCACATACGCTACAATAATTTTAATAACCTGAAATGACTTGAAAATATTGAGGAAAATTATGTCAGATTGGGACTAAATATTAAATTGCTCAGATGAAATCGGGACTTTACCAGGACATCCCTACTTGAATGTTTTGGTTTGAGTGCAGCACAGCAGAGCTCATAAATGATTATCTCACAAACACTTTGTTCCACACATGCATTCAGCTGGAAAGGACACAGTAACCGTATAAATTAAAAGTCTGTGTACATGGCAACTGATAACAAGCCCTGTGTGTTTTTGCTGCAAAACAATCCAGCAAACCTGCTGTGAAACCTCATTTGCCAAGTGTGAGGTTTCCTTAATGGAGCTCTTACTGTAAATGAAGCTCACTGACTCATTCTGAGGAAAACGCTCCATGTGACACGATTATCTTCCCATTTCCTGAATGCCCCACCTTCAGGAGTTTGTCCTTCTTGCGTCTCCACTCCTCCCACTCGTTGACTATGCGTCCCCATAAGATCCAGGTGTCTTCCTCCAGGTGCGACAGGTTCGAGGAGGCCGAGGAGCTGGACACCAGCGAGGAACCGCTGTTGCGTCGGGAGCCGCTCATCGACCGCATGGACTTGGAATCGGCTTCCAGCAGCCTGCATGCAAGGAAAGGAAAGGAAGAAGAATTTATGACTAATTATTCCTGATGGAAACACACAACAGCACACTGGCTGTATACAACATGGTACCGACACTGGAGAGTAGAAAATATCAGCGTTTGGAGTCATGTGACATTGAAGCAGACTGTGACATTGTGACGAATTACAACCTTGAAGAGGCACCAGAGGCCTCGGGGCTTGTTGCCTTAAACTAGAGTACCAGAAGCTGAGCCATGAGCCGCCGCATACAGCAGGCTGGGCTCATACACAAGAGGGAAAATGTTAAACTATACAAAATATATGGCTCCATATATAATCAGGCTAATATTTTAGGGTTTTTAAACTCAAAATTGGGGTTGTTCAGTCATTAACTCAGCAACCAGCCAGTCAAGCTGATAAAAAGCTCTTATCTGTTTCCAAATATTTCCAATTTATATGCTAAGCTAAGCGATCCTGCTGCTAAACTATTCCATTAAATGTTTTTATGTATTTTTTCCGACCCTCGTGCAGCCAATGGGGCAGCAGGACAGCAGAAAGCAGAGATGATGTGATTAAAGAGGCTGCTCTTTAGCCCGAGGGTGTTGTGTTCAGTCCTGTTTGACCCCTAACGTCGGATTCTTTTAGGTCACTTGACTCTTCCGCCCTGCACTCTGACCCATCTGCTGAAACTGGCTGTGAAATTTAAAATCAAACGGTGCAACTCTGTCTTGCTTCGAAAGAGATTTCTGGAGTTTATAGCCTGCGTCGGGGTCAATAAAGTCTTTTTAAAACAGAATGCATTTTCTGCATTGGCGGGTTACGTAAGGAGAAGTGTGTAACAGATTTGTATTTACAAATTCACATGCAGAATCTGGTGCTGTCCGTTGTGTGGGATTAAACCTTATCTAACACAGGGATTAAA
Source organism: Stegastes partitus (assembly GCF_000690725.1). NCBI lineage: Eukaryota > Metazoa > Chordata > Actinopteri > Pomacentridae > Stegastes > Stegastes partitus. Next base: position 382,479 of record NW_007578481.1, read on the forward strand.
CCTCATCCTCGAACAGAAAAGTAATATTTTTCTATACATGGTGGTACAGCCAGGTGATGTATTTAGCATTTTTTTTAACCTCCTGAAAGAACAAAAAGTAGTTTCCAGCATATATGTTGTAATATGTTGTACTTTGACATGCTGAAGACTTAATTAGAAGACTAAAAGTTAAACATTTGATTGAATACTTAAATCTCCTTTCCATCATGTCATACCTAATTACTTAATTGCCCCTCGGGGACAAATAAAGTTTTTCTGATTCTGATTCTGCCATGACAGCTGGCAGCGAAACTGAAATGTGAATTTTAGTGTTTCAGATCTCACTCTGAGAGAAAGTGAAAACTACTGCAGTAGTGAAAGACACAAGAAGCACATCTAGACTACTTGTTTGCTGTGACATATGATATGATGTAAGACATAGGGAATATACACAGTTGTATGCAAACATTGAAGCACCCACTTTAAAAAACGATGCCGTTTGCATAGTGAAAAGATGTAAATACAATCCCTGCAGTAAATAGACACTGATCCTCTAAACCCCAAAACCCTGCAGTGGGTTTTAAAAGGCAATTTATGTTTAAGAAATTAGGAAAGAAATACACCATTTATCCGAGTCAGACCTGTAAAAACTGAGAGATTTTTTTTTTTTTAACTTTCCAATGGTCCTTGAATTACTCATAACGAAATCTAAGCTTAAATTCATGGTATTTCATTAATCACTTAATTCTAAATGTCTTTACAATTAGGCTAAAAGTGAACCATTCAGTGCAACCAAGAAGCCATTAGTGACTGTACAGTAACCAATAGATAAATTCTCAGACTTTTCTCCTGAACTGCAGGCTGTGTTTTCCCAGAACAGAAAGGAAAAAAATTATGGAAATTTTTAAATGTAAGTAGTACAAAATCTGTAGTTTGCTTAGTCAGCTTTTTTCTTTTTTGTGCTCTGGCAACATCTGTGGGCACATCTGTGAACCTACTTATTCCATTTTATTTATTATTTTGTAAAATAAATAATCAGGAAAGAAATTCAACTCTCATTTCTTTTTTTTGAGGATTTAAGGTACTATAACCGTGTCATACTGCACAAAAGACATTTTTGAGTCCTCTCTACTTCTAGTCATGGTTGCGTTGTTTCCGTAGAGACGCAGGACTTTTTATTGCAGTGAAAAATTAGACGACAGTTAGTAAAAATGTGAACAAAAAACCACCCAGAACCTGCTTCGGGTTCAGGAGGTTAAAAACTGAGTTTTTCTTCAAATGTCAATCCAGTACTATTTTTTATTTCATGACTTCAAAAAACAGAAAAAAGTTAAAATTCAAGTCGAAATTAAACAAAATGTAACGGGCCCAGAGTGTCCTAGCTTTTGTATTCAACTGTACAACAAATACTTATTGAGCTGTTCCTGTCAGAAAACTGCTTTTCTCAAGATTAAAGCTCAACCTTCTCAACATGTGTTTAACTAATAATCTACTCCTCGTCCTCCTGTTCTGGCACAACGCCTCGTACTCATTGAAACTGCAGATTAAAAAAGCTGTAAAAAGATAGTGACTATCCCTACAAAGGAATGTATGAACCTCAACTGTTTCTTTCTTACTGAAACATTACCCTACACATGATTACCAACAACCCCAAGGAGTCAGTATTACATTACTCATTTCTTTCCGTAAGCATTTCATTCTTAATAATGAAAACTACGAATAAAGTTCTTCATGTTTTCATCAAGGTCGCTAATATCAGGGGTCACTATGCAAGTCACAATTCTTGGCCTTATACGATCTACCACAAACTTTAATGCAACTAAATGAAAGCTAGAAATATCGCGTCGATCAAGATTTTTTCTTCAAATATCAGCTGCCCACAGTTTTCAAACGATTCTTTATTATGTATTCATGTATTCATCCCATCATACAGTGTAAAACTGTGCTGAGATGAGTCAGTAATGACTTTTCTGAAGCCCGCTTTACATCTCGGATGTATGAAGAGAGCTGGATGCGGCGCCTCCACTCAAGCTTGCAGCTAATATCTCCCAGTGGTTTCTCACGACATGACAAAAAAAAAAGTCCCCTGTGGAACAAAAAGCTCTTTCCTCATAGACCACCGTTATAAAAGGGATGTCTGTAAAGCTGTTGACAAGACGTCTCCAACTGCAGACAAGTTGGGTTTCACTCTTTTATCGAGGTTTTAATTCATGCAGATTTATAGAGAAGTGAGTTTGACTTGCTTTAAATTTTTTAAAATGTTGAGTCAAAGCATTGAGCAAAGCCAGCAGAGAAACATGAATATATACAGTATGTGCAGCCAGTGGGCCGCACAATGTGGAAGGAAGCCTTGAAGCTCGAAAATGAAGTAAGCCGGTGCTACCTTTGAGGCTAGTATATAGTTGTAATACATCCAGGCTTTACATGCACCTCCTCCTTCAGTATTAAATGACCAAATGATCAAATCACAGTTTAGAAAAGATAATCTAAGGTAAGCTCCAAATGTTCACGTACCCAATTTGAACATGTCTGCGTAGATTCTCAATCATCCAGGTCATGGTTGCTCTCGTAGATTAATGGTAGCAACTGGACTTGCTTGACTTCCTTGAAGACGTTCCACCTCTCATCCAAGAGGATTCACCAGTTCTGACTGACTAGTTGGGAGATCCAGATAATTAAATCCTGAAGGAGCCATTAACACCTGAGTTTCAGGTTTCAGGTGGGGGTAGTTACTCCTCCCCCTCGATGTGTGAGTCGTTAGTGCTCCCCCTGACACAGTGGGGTTCGTCAGGGTCTTTTGTGGCGAGGTGTGAATGCAGTTTTGTCTTGCTGGGAAGAGTTCTTAAGACTGAACTGGTGAGAGGTGATGCATCAGACCTCCACATCTGGTCTTTCCAGTTTGACATAGATGGCTTCTTTCACCCCTCTCTCAAACCATCTATCCTCTCTGGCCAACATCTGTACATTATTATCTTCAAATGAGCTTCCTTAAGATTTTTAACAGCTTCTCATCTACAGCATTAAACTCCTCCAAAACCATTCAAGCCTTATTTCACAATGGACAACATGTTAATTACATTTCTGTTTAAATACTACACTGAAGTTTAGTCATACTCTGCCATACACAAACTGTTGCTCCTTCCATGTTCCACTAGCAGCAAGTTAATGAGGATGCTGACTTTCTCCTCGGGGTGTTTTCCTTTTTAGAATTATAATTCATCATGCATGTAGCCATATACTGCTTATATAAGATGCATTTCAAGTCTTATTATTTAAACAAAAACAGACCAGCCAAATCAGTTTTAGTGCTCACATAAATCCAAGCTAGCTGATAAAATCTGCTGGAGACAGCTGTCGTCCTCGCTGACGAGCTCCGTGGTCATCAGGCATCAGAGAGCTGGGAAGCTTCATTTTGTTTACTTGTGTGTGAAAACATTGTTTCAGAAATGACTGCAAAGTTGTGAGTAGGCGATCTGGCACCGCGACTGCATTTGCAGGCTTTGATCAAATCAAATCATATTTGCCACTGTACAGCTTAGGTCTGGGCCTCATTTAGTCATAATTAAGCAGTAACAGCTGCTTTGTTTTCACTGCAATGGCTTAACCCTCAGAAACACAAGCAGTTTCTGCTTTGTTTTTTTTGCTCCTGTCACATTTTTACTTACCGTGGGCTCATTGTTCACTGCAATATGAAGTCCTGCACACACACATATGGAAACAGCAAAACCATGGCTAGACGTAGAATAAGCTCACAGATGTCTTCTGTGCAGTATATTTGCCGTAAATGATGAAAAATGAAAAAATAAAAGTTGAATTTCTTTCATTATTAATTTTCCAACACTGACCAAACTGGGATTAACATGTACAACATGTTTCAAGTACCCACAGATGCTGCCAGCAACGGGGAAAAATGGTGACTCTATAGTATAGATATTCTACTCACACATCTTATTTGTTTACTGGCTCCTATATGCTCTCTGCAAACACTGCCTGCAGTTCAGCTGAGTCGTCTCTGAATGCTGTTCATAGTGGAGTCAGTCGTGACTCTTCGGTTGCGCCAAGAACCGCATAATGTTTTGTTTTTATAGAATCTGGTCAGTTCATTTTTTTAACATGAGAACTGTAGAATAAAATAAAGTTGATAAAATATGAACATTTAAGACTTGGATCACATGGACTCACACGACTAGTTTAAGTACCATTGGATAATTGAATGATTCTCTTTATTTTTATGGTTTATAACACCGATATATTGTGGATTTTTGGTGATTTCTTCAAAGCCTTTTAAACCCATCTGCGGGTTTTGGGGTTCTAAGGATTCACACAACAATGATGGCTGCTGATCTCACCTGTTCTGCTCCTCCAGTTTGGCCAGCAGCTCCAGCTCATCAGGACTCAGGTTCTCAGAGTCCGCTGGGGAGGCTGCCGGTGCCGACAGCACTGCATCGTGGGAAGAAGAATCCGGGCTGAGAACCGGGCTGCCCGTGGACGAGGGGTCTGCGTCCATGCTGGGAGGGGAAGAAGGGCACTCGAGCTGAGGGGGGGTCCCACCAGAGCCCTCTCTTTCTGGGCTGCCGCTGGGGATGGACATGTTGAGGGTGGAGAGGGACGGGTGCAGCGGTTGGGGCGCGGTAGGAGGGTCTCCCTGTTGGTGTCGGTGGGCCTGGCTGTCGGCTGACTGGCCGCCTGGCTGGCCCTGGTGCCGATGTGATCACAGGACTTCAAACCTGTCACGGATGCAAACAATAAAACATTACTCAGCTGTACTATTCATTTTGCATGGCATGTTTTAATCTTGTCTCGAGCCTGACTGAAGAAAAGCCTATTGATCCAATAAGATAAAGGGATAATTAACTTTTTAGTATTTGATTAACAATTCAGTTCATTACAACCTTCTGATATGAAGCTGATGCTGTGTTGTTAATATTTTTGTCTATATTCACCAGACAACAGACAAACAACAGTTAAAAAACAATGAATCCAGCAGCACAGCATTAAATCCTTGCTTCAAATGTATGACAGAGGTGTGGATTTAGCTTGTTGGTTTAGTTTCTGATGCTGCTGAACTGCAATAAGTGGCAAGGGAACTGTTTTAATATTAACTCTACCCTCGGATAAGGAAGTAAGGAAGCTGAACATGCACGATGAGTGAACCCAAAGCAGAAAAAACAAGAGACTTCATTGCCCTCTAAGACCAAATGTTCCTGTTATTCACATTTTAAGTTTGCGTACTGTGAAAATTAGATGGAAAAAAGGCGTAAGATGACATAAAGGGGCTGAAAATTCACATTAAAACGTTAATAACGTTCCATCCGCCCTTTCCCAAAGGACTGCTGTGAAGGAGTGACCCTTAGTCACTGTGATGACGTCACCCTCAATGCATCATGGTCCGTCACTGCAGACAAACTCTGCCATCAGAGAGTGTTTACTACTCATACTAAAGTACCGAGAATAGTACTATGTATAGAACCTTATAGACCTCATAGACCACTGGTGTTACAAGGTGCTTTACAAAAATAAAAAGAGCAACAATAAAAGATTTAAAAAAAAAAAGAGAACCGAACATTGGAAAAGTAATTAAACGTAGACGATGAAAACACTGCCTTCCCTTCTGATGTGACTGTTGTGATCTAAAGCTCTGTGATTTGTACAGAGATACTCCGAACTTCAGTGAGGAGGAGTGACAAAAGCAACCTGTCAGCAGCGTTACAATCACACTGAGCTGCTACTGCTAATAACCTGATGTACTGTTATTCATTCATATCAGCCTGTGTGTGGTCGCACCTCGGTGTGAAATCAGAAGCGGCGCAAATTTATCAAAGCCGGCCAGACCTAATTTAAATCAGCTCAGGTGTCACGCAACTGAGGAGCAGCTGACACCGCAGGCCTGTAACGGAGGAACCTTTAATTGTTTTCATGCAAACCCAGGTATGATTTCACAGTCGAAACCGATGCAGCTGCACTGTTTGGGCTGAAGGCGCTGTGAGCAAACCCGTATTGATTAGAGGTTTTTGTAAATGATTGAAAAACGACCCTATGTGTGCGTTTCCAGTTTGATACTTACACTGATTAGGGGCACACAAAGAACAGTAATTTGTGGCTTCAATGCAACAATCAGCTTGCTTTTTTTAAACAGTGCATCTGGACCTTCTGCTTTGCTTTCCTGCATCATTTTCATCCTTAAAACTACACATTTAAATGTAGATTTCTGGCTACAAAGAGGCAGTGGGAAGATTTTTTCAGATATTTTTTTATGTGCCAGAAAAAATCCAACCATCTCAGAGCTGAAGACTCTCTTAAGACAAACAAACACATTGTGTACAGATATAAATGGATGTCTCTGCTGTCTTTGTGCAGCAGCAAACCACCAGAGAGGCAACCAAAGAGAAGCTGCAATTGGTCTGTGGAGCAAATGAGCTAAAAGGCTGAAAAGCTTCTCCACAAAGGGGAGCTGAAATGTGGAGCTCCAGTCGATCCCCATGGATCTCCCTTGTCTGCTTTATAGATGGCAGCTCTTTTAAAGGGGCGGCCTGCAGAAAACACACACAGACAATGTAGCTGAAAACAAGCTAATAATAACCTGTATTATATAATAAATATAGAGGCTCATGTAGATGAAATAAATCACACATGTACACACACAGTCATCTAGCCAGCCTCACCCTCACCAGCACAGCGAATTGATTGAAAAACACCAGCTCAAACTCCAACACAATGCAAAGACGAATCGATTTTATCCCGTGTGACCAAGCCTGACGGCTGGGAGAAACATTCAGTAGCCTATATATCATGAAGCATATGATGCTGACACACACACAACAAAACAAGCAAAGCAGAAATATCGCCTGCAGGAGAGGAGAGGAAAGGAGAGGAGCATAATAACTATCTGAGCACTGCATGGGGAAGAAACAAGGACCACATTCATGCATTGCAACGCTCCCCATCAAAAGAGCCATTAAGGAGCCAATGGGACCCATCACATTTGTAAGACGGTTTCTTAAAAAAACAAAACAATCTGAAGCGCAATCATTTTGATATGAAAACTAGTTCCACTAATATAAGCAAATGACGGAGCTGATTTTCCCAGTTAAAGAAGAATTTGCTGCAACAATCAAAGGACAATCCGTCTAAAACTCATCCGACACACGGGGAAGCCTCCGGCAGTGACGCATCTGCCTCGTCTGTCACATATTTACCTCGATCTCAGCAGTAAGACGGAGGTGAGCTTAAAAAAAACATGCACTAGGCACATGTTCAGCAAGCAGCAGACAGTAAAGATGAACCCAGCAGGTTCATGCTCACCATCCAGTCTGAGATGTTTCACATCAAAGCCACATGGGGATAAAAGCGACGTGGAAGCTGGCTGTGGACGGGCGGAGGACTCGCTCGCCAACAAAAAGTTGAATTTTACTGATATGTATGAATCTCTGCAGCTGATTTTCTTTGCTGAGTTTATATGACTGCAGCTGCAGATTTAGACTAATCCATAAAGCCACTTTTAAAGCCCCAAATTGCAAATTGCATTTTAACTTTTCAAAAAGCCACTTGGGCTGCAAAAAAAAAAAAAAACCTCCAGAGAGGAATGTGGACTTTTAATAAAGAGATCATTAGATTAATAGAACACCGGGTTAATGAAATGCATTATGCCGTGAAAGCATCTTGTTAAGTGTCACCCTTTCAGCCACGACACAATAAAAGAATAGATGCTTCAGAGAGGTTTCAGCACTACAGAGGGCTTTTCAGCTGTGTCATTGTGGTCAACCCACATTGTAGAAGGTGTGAGTCATGCAGGACTGAAGAGCTTTTTCCTCTCTCTCTCTCTCTCACACATACTGGTTAATGGAAGGACGCTGTGAAGGTCTCTGACAAAGCAAAACAAGCCCAATTTTCCAAGCTTGGCTGTTGCTGCATAACATCAGGTTCACTGTATTGTTGCTGTGTGCTGGGAAGAAACTGCAGCATGCCAACATGGTGATCCACTTATATTTGTGTGTGTGCGCTACAAGAAAGGTTTAGCATGTGCAGTGACATGCGTCCACTCATGGGGACAGTTGGCATGCGATCTGCGCAGGAGTCCTGCTACGTGATATATGCACAAATGGAAGCGAGCACAACAGTTTAGTTTCTCCTTCATCTAACTCTCACCATGCACAATTATGGTGTTGTGTGTCGTCTACGCTTGAACGCATCCTCTCCGAGCTCTCGCCGTCTACACAAACAGACAGAGCTATTGTTTCCTCCTCTGACCTTCCTACACACACACACACATCAACATCAACCCACATCCCATTTGCCCTTCCATGTTTTTAAAGCCCTATGCATGGGTTGCATGTAGACCTTAGTGCAGAATGTGTTTGATTTACAAAATACTTTTCTTTTTTCTCTCTCTCTTGGTGTAAAGAAGCTTTTCAGAGTGCCCATCTGGTCCTGGTGACATGGAGACTGATCCAGCCTGAGGCAGTTAGAATAAAGAGGGTAACACACACAAACACACACACACACACAAATAAAACAGACACTGTGAGGCTGAAATCACTTCCCCAGAGACGGAGACAAACACAGAAACTCACAAATGTGTAAATCTGATCAGCATTTTATGAAAGAAGCGCTGCTGGTTTTCAAAGAAACCCGGGCCTTTGCTGACTGCGGGCCTTCCTGCTGGGATATCAAGCGCGACTCCCCGCCTCTTTCGCTAATCTGTAGCTTCTAACCTCGCTGTTGTTCCAACTCATGATCTCATGTTTGGCTGCCGACACGTGCACTGTCCACTTTCATGCTATTCAGCTACTGTACCCGCTGTCCTTGTGACTGGCTGCTGGGTCCACGTTGCTCAAAGCGTCCCATTGTATGGAAGGGATGTGATGTTTTTTTTGTGTGTTTTTTTTCCCCCCCAACACTCTCTCCCTCCCCGTTCTATGAAAGCCATAAGCGGAATCAGAATGACTCGATTAGCTAAAAACCGATGCATGGAATTAGCTCTCAGAGAACTGATGCGGACGTATTGACGAGTTAAACACACTCCTAATATAGCGCAAAGGAGCAATGGTGTGTAAAATAGATCCCGATCAATTTGTGGATGATGAAAGCGGGCCTGACAGCGGTTGAAAGCGCCTCTACTGAAGCACTTTACTTATGTCCGGCTTTGCGGTAGAGTTTCCATTTACTTTTCAAGTGCAAGTTTTATATAGGAAACAAACAGGACTGACAGAGAGCCAATTCTGCACAGTTAGTTATTTTACTTTTGATGCTTCTGGCACTGCACTCCTAACACTCTGAGATTATTGAACCCTTGATGCAAAGTTTTAGGAAAAGGAGAAGCAGAATCAAAGGGATTGTATTTGTTGTTCAATGTATTCGTCCTCATCGTCAATACCTGGCACCTATATTTTCCACTTTTTACTAAAGTAAATGATGCTGGAGCAACTCAGCAGCGATTCTAAACACACACTGTGGCTCGTGTTCACATCTCTGTGCACTGGGTTACCTGAGAACCCAGAGAACATTATCCAGCATGATCATTATGCTAATGACAATCTGTTCAGCCCTCATGTACCGACAGCACCGTACAAATCAGCGGGACGCACGCAATCGCTAACTCTGTCCTGTTCGTGCCGAGCAGCGGATGTATTCTGGGATTTGTCGAATATGGATTCCCAGTGGCATTAAGAATAGAGGAGGACGAGATGCGTTCAGGACAACTGAAGTGTTGAAGAATGAATGACAATGAATGTCTGTGAGCATTCTCAGTCATCCAGGTCATAGTTATTCTCGTAGATTAATGGTAGCAACTGGACTTGCTTGAGTTTCTTGAAGACGTTTCACCTCTCATCCAAGAGGCTTCATCGGTTCTGACTGATGAGTTGGGAGTTCCAGATACCTATAGCCTTAAGGAGCCATTAACACCTGAGTTCCTTAAGGATGAAACCGAAACTCAGGTGTTAATGGCTCCTTCAAGATATCAGCATCTGGAACTCCCAACTAGTCAGTCAGAGCTGATGAAGCCTCTTGGATGAAACGTCTTCAAGGAACCCAAGCAAGTCCAGTTGCTACCATTAATCCACGAGTATAATGACAATGAATGTTTTCCAGACATTTTCCCTCTAAATCTACTGATGACGCTCACTTTGTATGACTTGTGCTTTCCTGCTCTAAATTTAGTTAGCGTCCCTCTTGAGATGATTCGGTTCCCCTGAGTGCTACTGTCAGAGGAAATTGCACTAGAAAAAGCTATCCGCCGCAACCCAGCTCTTTTCCACCGCTGAATGATCGGTACATTATTTCTAATACTGATCGGATTATTTCATATGTGAAAAAAAAAAAACATGCTGAAGCCCACGGCAGAAATCACTAATCTCACAAGTGGATTACACGAGGGTGTCATGGAGGATAGTGTTGCATAGCCAGACCATTCTCTGGTCTGACTGCACCTCACGATCATTCTGGTATAGGAGGGGAAAAAAAGGAAAAGCTCTGGCATGTGTGCAGTCCTTTAAACCAATCACAGCGGTCGTGGGAGGGTTAAGAAAAGGCTGGTGCTAACTCAAAATAGTGGTGGAAAATAGTTTTGGTGGAATATTTGCACGCAGGGAAGCGAGTACTGTCATTAAAGCGGATAATTCACAAAAACATGCAGTTGCAGGATCCAAAACTTCAATAAAAAGGCACATTTTGAACATGTAGTTTGTTTCCTGCAGCGAAGTGGGTTTCGAAAATGGTAACATAGATAAGGGCGGCTGTGGCTTAGGTGGTGGAGCGGGTGGTCCTCCAATCGCAAGGTTGGCGGTTTGATCCCCTCCACAGTCAAAGTGTCCTTGGCCAAGACATTGAACCTGAAGTTGCTCCCAATGGCAGGCAGCATGGCACCATTGGTGTATGAATGTGTGTGAATGGTTAAATAAGAAACACATTGTAAAGCGCTTTGGATAAAAGCGCTATATAAGTGCAGACCATTCACCATTTACCAGATAACAAAAGGAGGGGAGAAAACCACATGAAACGACGGACTTATACCCACAATCTAAATCCGAGGATTCAAGCTACATGTGAGATAACCGACCTGCTACAAACCGGCCTCTACCACAGTCACATACAGCGTTTTTCCAATTTAAATCGGCTCCACCTGCAGAACCAAACAGCTGTGACCAGGTAAATTAGCATCGCCAGAACCACTAATGAAGCCCCACAAACTCTGTGATTAGCGCGCTGCATTTCCTCTAACTTCTCCACATCCCGCTGGTTTTTCAACGGAAAGCTTTCAGCGTTGAGCGGTAATTTAACACAGCTTGGATAAGGCTGCGAGCAAATAGTAATATGGGGCTGTTATCTGAAACTACAAATACACTCCACAAACACTCGCAGGACCACAGCAGTGCAGCAATCCCCTGCTGCGAGACTTGCAGCGGAGACGCGTTTTGTCACGGCCTGGCACGGCGCGCCGCTCTGCAGATAAGACGGGCCAACTCAGGTTAGTGCAAATACCCTAAAAGTCAATAACCGATATTAGTTTTCATGTTGCTTTCATTACATCATTTTTAATTTTCCTCCTTTCCCAGCGGCACAAACACTGATCAGTGGTGGAGCCGTTTAATCGCTCATTCTGACTACAAACATCTGTTGTTTGCCTTTGAAACAGCTCTGAGTGGAAGAAGCAGTCAAACGCTTTAAATCCACATCTTCAAAATGATTTTTTTTCCCTAATGATCTTGTTTTCTAGTTTTCTGTAGCTACCTCAAGGGAAAATGTAATCAGACTGTCCTGTTAGTGGGAAGATCTGGGGAGATGCTCACACATACATATACGCTGTGGGAGTTTAAATCAGCGACAAGGTGGCGCGGTGGTTAGCACTGTTGCCTCGCAGCAAGAAGATCCTCGGTTTGTGGCCCTGTTAGGATGCCTGGGATCTGTCTGTGTGGAAATTTACATGGTCTCCCTGTGCTGCATGGGTTCTCTCCAGGTTCTCCGGCTTCCCCCCACAAGGTCAAAAAACATGTTGAGGTTAATTGGTGATTCTAAATTGTCTGTAGGTGTGAACGTGAGTGTGCTTGGTTGTCTGTCTCTAAGTGTAGCCCTGTGATAGACTGGCGACCTTTCCCGGCCTTCACCCTGAGTCGGCTGGGATAGACTCCAGCCCCCTCGCGACCCTAGTGAGGATTAAGCGGTGTATAGATAATAGATGGATGGAGTCTAAATCAGTTTTAGTCTGAAACAAGGAAAAAATAAACATGTAAAACATGATGGATGGATTTATTCCGGCAATCTATAGCTTAAAAAAAGAGCTATGTCAATGTAAATAAACCAATAAACAAACATTTCATTGCCACTTGAGCTGCAAACCCTCTCCACTGCACTGATAGCTTATTAACTCGCAGTTATATTACAGGTCGACAGTGGAACTGAACCGCCGTCAACAAGCCAGTGTGACGACACATGTTTCAAAATGCCACAGTCTCTCCCTTGGCAACACGTCTGTGTTGTTAATCATACTCCCACAGATTCATCCTGCAGTAAATCATTGCTGCATGTTCGTTTTAAACAATAACAGCACGTTGACTGTGCTGAGCAAACCTCTCTGTACATGTTTGCATCTGTACGAGAAATCACAGTAATTAAGGTGATTAAAGGTAAAGGCGGTTTCGGAGGCCACGTGCCTTTAAAATCCTTGTTGTTTACCAAACAAAACGATGCCGGGCGAGGAGACGGATTAAATTACGTGTCAAACAGGTGATTGAACAGACAGGAAGGTAACGGAGCACAGCACAGTTCCATGTACACAAAGCCTTGATAAATGTCACGGCCCGCGGTGCAGCTCTGCCTCGTTATTCGAGCTTAATTTGCACGTAGGTATAAATCCGACAAGCAGCATTTGGGAACATGAGATTTAGTCGGTGTAAAAGGTGCAGGGCCACAGGGATCCAGTTACAAATCTGCAGCCTGCAGAACAATAGAGCAGCGTGAGGAGCTGCAGATGTAGTGAGCTTGAACCACAGCAGCCAGGTCATCAAGCTGCTCCCTGTTTTCATGTGTCAGCACAGGAGATGAAGTGCAGAGCGGAGCACGGGCCTGAACAGCACCAGCCAGCCAGAGAGCCAGGCAGGAAGACACGCATCAGTCCAGAGACATAATGAGCAACACTTTAGAGGGACAATGTTCTTTAAAAAAAATAAATACATAAAAGCATTTTAAACAGTATATCATACATCCGTTTGCCAGGATGGTGCGTCTATTTACAGTGTAAAAATGCTAAAAACAACAACACTGAAAATCTGTCAGCAAGTTTGTCAGAAGGTAAATGTTAAAAAAAAGATGAATACTATAATGTTCAAAAACTGTGAAAACAGTGAAAATAATTGCAAATATCTGAAGAATAACTGTAATGCAGTAAAATTGTCATTTTATAGTCAGTCACACGTTGTAAAAGAACGAATTACGATTAGTAAAAATACAGATTTATGATGTGGACAATATGTGTATGTTGGCCTGTTTATTTTTTTTAACATGTAAATTATATTTTTTTCTGTGATTTTACAAGATATTATCTGTAACTTAAAAAAACAGGAATAATCTGTGAAATAAACATTTTATAATCCTTAATATACCGAATTTTTGTTTCAAATAACAAATATCTCTATAATAATGTTATACACTAATAAATACAGAAAAAAATAGTGTCATCTTACTTTTGAACACTACAAAAGAATAAAGTACCATTTGCAAAAATACATATTTCTAATGTGGGCTGCAAGGTGGATCGGTGGTTAGCACTGTTGCCTCACAGCAAAAAGGTCGCCAGTTCGCGTCCCGGTGAGGACACCCGGGATCTTTCTGCGTAGAGTTTGCATGTTCTCCCCGTGCAGCGTGGGTTCTCTCCGGGTTCTCCGGCTTCCTCCCACACAGTCCAAAAACATGTTGAGGTTAATTGGTGATTCTAAATTGTCCGTAGGTGTGCTTGGTTGTCTGTCTCTAAGTGTAGCCCTGTGATAGACTGGCGACCTTTCCCGGCCTTCACCCTGAGTCGGCTGGGATAGACTCCAGCCCCCTCGCGACCCTAGTGAGGATTAAGCGGTGTATAGATGATGGATGGATGGTCCCTAATGTGGACATTATTTACAGTTTGGGCCTTTTTGTGGGGTTAACATGTAAACATTATATTATATTATTATTATACATTATTATTAGTTATTCTCCGTAAATTAAACAAAACTGGTAAATCCGTAAAATCTCATTAAATTGTTGTTAACTGTTAAAAAAACATTAATTTATTTCCAGCGTAGGAAATACTAACACATGGAGCAAAAAGGGCACTAATTCTAATTTATGCTAAAGTCAAAAGATGAAAATGTATCGACAAGTGTTTTAATACACGATTAATCACAATTTTTAGGCAAATATCCTGAGTTTTCTGGGAACATGACCAGAATATCTATCTATCTATCTATCTATCTATCTATCTATCTATCTATCTATCTATCTATCTATCTATCTATCTATCTATCTATCTATCTAGAGTTTCATTCATTCTGGACAGTTTATACACCAGACAAATAATCAATCAACAAAGATTAAATGTCAGATTCATCAACACTTAAAAAAAATATTTCTGGCAGATGTATCAGATGTATATTTAACTATATTTTACTCTGAGTAAAGACCCAGTGCCATTCATTGCCTGTTCCGGGGTCAGACTGAGGCAGCCACCAGCAGAGCAAACATCTACGTTAACCTCATGCATTAATAAAGCTTCTATACTATGAGGAGAAAGTTGCGCCTGATCCTGCGAGACACTGGAACAGAAAGTGCATCTGAGGACTTCGCAGAGACGAGATTAAGCCGGAAGAGTAACGGCGTGACTAATCTTGTCTTTTTTTTTTTTAGTTACACTCCCTGATTTGTTCAAACAACATTGTTCTTGAAGCAGGAAAACAGAAGCGCATACGAAGAGGCTTTAAGCGGCGATAGGGACTTCCTACACAACTGCAGAAACAACTGCAGCTTATTAAAAAGTTATAATGCTCCTCTTTGATTATTTATCACGTGTTTTCTTGCTGGATTTAGCCACCAGTGGAGCGAATGTTAGCTCTCAAAAAAAGAAACACAGAATCACCCTTATGTACACTATCTGTAAATCTTGTTTCAGGTGTGAGGGGGGGAAAAAAAAATCTTTGCTGAGACTCGGATGTGGGGCTCTTGTTTGTTGCCGGCATCCCTGTTGTACGATCAAACACAGCGGCAGGAAATAATAAACCTGGACAGCAGCAGCAGCAGCAGGCGGAGAACTCTACCGAGAAAGCCGCGAGATGATATCCCTCCTCCTGTTCCGCACAATCGAACGCATCCGCAAACATCTCAGAGAGTGTTTATCCTAAAAACACTGTCCTTCCAGAGCGCTTTGGGCTCATCGCTCTCTAACGCAGATGAACAAATAGGCAGCAGCAGTAGTTAGTACAGAGGAAAAGGTTAGCTGGCTGGGATACGCCTGCGTGCCACAGAGGTTGCCTTTTGTATGCATGCAATCTGATAAAGCACAAGTTTCAAGTCATCTGCACTTAAAAACAAGGTCACCAGGATGTGAAGAATCTGATACCTGTTTCCTTGACGGGGGAAACGTGTGAGCGGCCTTTTGCATGGTGAGTGGATTTCACAGATAAGCTCTCGAAGTAATCTCGCTGTGCCTCATACAAAAGATACGATGAGGCCATTACTCAGCGGTGCGTGGCCTCAGTCATGGGGCATCTAAGCTGTACTTACAATCAACACATTGACATAATTAATTCCTTTATTAGCCCTCCCCCCTCTTCTTTCCTAAAACAAAACAACAAAAAAAAGATAATTGCTTGAGGGAGCTCTTCCATTTTGTGACTAGTCAGCTATATCCTTAAAATCCTTCAACCCAAAAAACTATGTCAGTCCCCTACTTTTTTTTTTTTATTACAATTATAAATTATATGCGTCTGGCCTAGATTTACACTGAGTCATTTAACTTTTCAGTCCTGGTCCTCTGGGTTTATAGGAGGGTTGTTTTTTTCTGTTTTACAAGCTCATTTAAAAACAACAATAAAGCATCTCTCCTCTACTGTCTCTCCGTGTATTTATACGCCACCACTGCATGTTCTCTCTCCTGTGTTTTGGTACCTCTGAATCTGAAGCTGCACAGTTCTGATCTCTAGTTACTGGTCTCACCAACTTGTCTATAGCTGGTCCCATTTCTATCTGCTGTTCTGTTCTCTCTCTGCTTCAACATCACCCCGACCGGTCGAAGAATTAGCGGTGTATAGATACAACTGAATTGAGTTAAACACTATAGACTTAAATATAGTCAAGGAGATTTGTCTCTAGTTGCAGCTCCTTAAAGTCGAATATATTCTTCTGTTCTGTCTTCTGAGAATAAACTGAAAATCTTTGAGTTCTAAAATGTGAATATAACATGAATTGGTACACATGCTTCCTCAACTTTGGTCATTTTGTTCACCAAACAGACTGAAGAACTGTTTTGACAACATTTGACAACAACTTACTCCCAACCTCCCTTATAGTTTGTTACTGATTCAAACTAAGGCCGCCAACATTAGGAACACCAGGTTTCTTCCTCTTAAAGGGGAGTTTGCTCAAAGGAAATCTGTTGAGTTTCCCTCTACAATATATGTTCACCTTGTTCTGACAAGACTGATGTTGTGATTGCATTATGTAAATGAAACTGATTAACACTGAATAAAACACTGTGGGCTTCATTTAAGCCAAGGTGACTAATCTCTGGCTGCAGCTGCTTAAAGGTGAACGCATATTTTCTTGTGTCCTCTGAGAAGGTAAATATCGTCAGAGCGTTAGGATGTGAAAATAACGGGAACTAGAGCTCGTGCTTCCCTAATTTTGAACATTTGACACCAAACAGATTAGTCAACAGGATCAACCTCATTCACAGACGGCTACTGAGTCAAACTAAGGCACCAACGCACAGGAAAACGAGGATTACATGGAAGTATTTCTTTCACCACAGTGCTTGCTCAAAGGGAATCTGTTGGGTTTCTCTCTATAACACAACACTGTACCCAATGTTGTGAACTATATAGGAGGAATTTTGCAATTCATCTCAGCCAAGGTGACCAGTCAGGAGAGCCTGTGTTTACCAACGACAGCTTCACCAACATCTGTACAGACATGTTGACACACATCTGTGCTGACTTCCCATCTTATGCATGACACCTGAGGACGTCTCCTACCATCCATCCTCTCGCAGTTTCATACTTGACGAGTCTGTAATCCAATCGACCGGTTTGTTTGGACATGACAGCTCGATCTCCAGGCCTCCTCCTCCTCCTCCTCCTGCTGCTGCTGCTGCTGCCTGAACAACAGGCCTTGTGATGCTCTGCAGTGGATCAACATCTGTGGCCAAAATGACACATCATCCGCGTCTTTTGCGCCACCAAATGTCCCGACTTCCCAAACACGATTGTGTAACGGCACGAAATGAGGACGAGGCGTTAAAGAGGAGAGAGACAGAGAGACGATACGGACACGAGAGCTCACACAGCACCGCGCTGTGAGGCGGCTTAGCGAGAAATATGGTTTAGAGGCTAATGAATGGGCCGCGTCTCCACTGGCACGCTGTACAGTGGAATTTTTCACGGAGATACACGGAGCAACACGGACTGATGGAGCCTCACTGTGGGGCCTGTTTGCTTTTTAATTGATCAGCTTCCACACTAATAAGCTCTCGGGCCCGTCAAAATAAACCTCTTCCCCCCCCTAAATAAGCAAATAAGAGCCCCCGGAAAGCTTACCTGCACTCCTTTTCCATAATCGGAGCGGTGCGTTTATGGTCGCTCCCCCACGCCGGGACCGTCGTAAATGTCAAACGGCGCGTTATCAGGCTAATTAAAATCTTAATGGACCGCCGAGGACAGACAGACAGACAGAGCCCGTCCGGCGCAGTGCCATCCTCCTCCTGCCGCCGATCAAAACCGGGAGGGAGGAAGCGCCGCGTCGCTTTGCTTCGGGAGCCTCCTTGTACAGGTTTTTTTTTCTCCTCTTCCCGTGTGCGAACCGAAGTCAGAGGAGAAAAATATCTCCGGAGGCTGAGACAACCATGACAGCCGTGTGACGGAGCCGACGGTTCAGCGGGGACGTTGCTATAAACGGCCGCATCAGTCACAGCGAGTAAATCACACAGAATGGCTGGCGTCCTGTGGCTGCCGCCGAGCACGAGGTGGGGCGAGCCAATCGGATTGCAGAACCGACCGTGATTGACGTGTCGCGGACCAATGAGAGGGCGGGACTGCGGGATCCCCGTAGACGGACAACAGAGGGAGCCAATCAGCGCCGAGATTTATTCTGCTGGAAGGCGGGCCCTGCAGGTGTCACACAGCGGTGTCACTTAAACGGATTTATATGTGTGTGGCGGCTAAATTATTAATTACGTGACAAAAATGTTATATGGGATAGTTTTAGTCACTGAGATTGATTATGCCACAGCAACCTACTGTAGTCATGCCATAACTACAAGCGTCTGTAGTCTTTACTGCTGTTTTTAGTGGTAGGAAGTACCTGTTCAATGTAAACAGACGGAAATTGCCCTGAGATAGGCAGCAGGTTGCCTGTTACTGCACAGTGGTTCCACATCTCTATCAGTTCCTCTGTTTAAAAAGCTTCCTACATCAGTATATTGAGCAGCTAGTGAAGGTAAATAAAGAAAAGGACAATATTTTACTAAAAGTCTTCATAGAGGCATATGAATGAAGTCAAACAATAGTCATTCATGAAAGGTGAAGCTAAAATTGGAAAGGGAGGCAGTGTGATGGGAGAAGTTATGTGAGCTACAATAGAAAACTTAAGGTTTACGAAGAGTTCAGTTGGAAAAACCCTCATGAGATATTTCATTACACATTATACGGAAACTTCCATGTTCTGGAGACATTCTGGGCCGACTGAAGCAAATCACTACCATATATGTTGTTCTTGTCCTTTATTTATTCATGGTATGAGGGTCATAAGATTTAGCAAAAAAGTAGTTAGTTTGGACATTTCATTTAAACTACAGACCCCTGTACATTGGTGACATGGCATCAAACAGAGTTACGTCCAATACCAGTTATCTACTACAGTTTACTAAACCATTGCTTTGGGTATTTTCAAGATAGAAAGAATTACTTTTACTTTAAAACTGCAACAGGATGTAAAACTGTATCTTGTAGAAGTCCACTATAATTCACACTTCATCTAAAATCAGAAAGACATTTGAATAACATTTTATTCCTTGTCTTGTCATGTGTTGTCTCTGCTACTGCTCTTTTTAAATTTGAAGACAGATATTTTTGTTTTAAAGCAGGTGTAGCAAATCCAAGTTGTCATAAAGTAATAAAAAATATTTAAAATGTTCTTTAAGTGAGTATTAGATCATGACTGCTGATGCAATAATGTGTGAGCAGCATTTTGACAAGCCTATTGTGTATAGTACTGAGTCTCTAAAAATGGATTGTGTTTTGTGAACTTGTGTTTTTGTATGTACATCTCACTTTGTATGTAATAGTAGCTGTAGCTGCCAGATAAATGTGTGAAAATGTACAATTTTCCCTGCCTCTAGTGGAGTGGAAGCAGCAGCCTATAAAGCATGAAATGGAAAAATGCAAGTAAAGTGCCTTGAATTTGTTCTTTAGTGCAATACTTGAATTAATATTGTACTCTGTCTGCGTTCCACCGGTGTCACGGTGTAACTATAGATTTATGTACCTTGAAAGCAGACTTTGTCTCGTTAACTTTAGTCTCTCTGTCTGGAGCAAATTGAAATTAGATTTATGTTCATGGTTTACAGCCCACTAAGGCCTACAACACTAAATTAAGTAGATCTACCCCTGAGTTCGTTAACTTAATGTGAAAAGTGTAGAGCTTTACACATTTTAATCAAGATCTGAAGCAAATAAGTAAACAAAGTAAAGCAAGAGGCTGTCACATGCCAGCGGTTTTCGAGATGAGGTTACAAAGGTCGCCTTTTAAGGAGGCAAACACCCAGCCAGGAATCTTCAAGCCAGAACAACAACTAGTACTCAGATAGAACTGGTGTCTTTGAAAATCCTGCTTTTCCAACTTCAATACCAACGCTGCCACAGTGAGGTATGAGTTGAAGGATGACTGAACAGCAGGAGATGAGGTGCTGCAGACTGCTGTGGAAAAGCCAGAGTTGTTCTGAGGCTGCAGCAGCAACAGCAGGAGGCCAGTAGGGATCAGAACACAAGGAAGGAGCCAACACTGGGGAAAACATACACATATTATACAACCGAAGCATCCACTAACAGTAATTTGTATGCTCCTTTTGGAAGTCAGTTATTTGTGCCTTACAAGAGATACTTAACCAGCGATAGATTGCTGACATCTGGTGCTTTCAGACATAATACTGTCTGTGTCTTCATGCATCGTGATAATGTACACTGTACCTGTGTTTAAAGCTCAGACTGGAGGTATGTTTTCAATCTTCTCTTCCATTTGATATCTTTTTCCACAAATACCCAGGAGGAGATCTTACCCAGCTCTACATCTATGTACCTGTACTGTCACTGTATTCCACACAAACAGTATTACTACCCCAGCATGTAAACTTCCCAAAGCTGTGCCTTCATATCTGCCTTCACTGTTTAGAATGGGCCAGAATTTGATTTAAGAATGAAATGTTGACCTTCCACATGATGAGAGAGGAGGATGTTCATCTGGTAAAAGACCTTATTGCCATCCAGTGGACAGATTGGATACTGCAGTTTCCACGGTTCTGGTTTTCAGCAGTATATCGTTCAATATATCTATATGTTTGTCTTCTCTCTCTTATGCTCTGTCCTAAAACTTATGCTATACTTGAAGTACCATAATGGAAACTCTATTACATTCATTCATTGACTGCATTTAATTTTGTATACATATTTTTTTAATAAATAAAAATGTACATTTACATACATTTATATACAGATTGTTTGTTTATTTGTTTATTTTTTGTCCAGTCTATGCGTTCATTCTGTGCTTGTATTAATACTGCACAGGCCCTGCTGCTGGTGCCTTCAATGTATCACAAACAATTATTATAGTACTTATCATACACACTCAGGAGTAAATGTTTACATAAAGCAGGAACATGATTATGTATTTATTTTTGTGTTTTTTTTAACGTGTCCGTTTGTCAATTTACGTGACGAAAAATTTGAGCCATCAATAGGTGTTTATTAAGTATTTCAGTATCCAATAATTAGTCGTTTTTGTTTGTTCGGATGAATGAAAAAATGCAACTCAATGCATTATTCGATGTATAAAATATTATTAAAGCCTGTTAATATTTTCGTTGTGGTGTTTTTTTTTTTGGTTATAATCAGGCAAAAAGAGCTGAACTCGTTTCTCCCCGCATCCAGGACTGGCAATGTTTACGAGGTGCACTTGAACGCAGCATACATGTGTGCTCACTGTGCCGTGAGTCGCTACTCGCTAGCTTGGTAGTTTCACGCACATCGACATCTGCGGAATATAAAATACCACAGCAAGGTAACGTTGTAGTGCCTATCAGCAATGTACATCACGCTCGTAAAGAGTGTTGACACGCTAATTTTTTGACAATGGAGAAAAGTTGTCAATACTTCAGCAGCAGCTACATTTGTAAATTTAACGCTTGCTTCGGTAGCTAGCATGCTAGCCGCATTAGCATTAGCTTTGATTCAGCCAATTTGGCATTTAGGCTAACGTTAGCTGTTTAGCTTTAGTTAGCTCTGGTTTGTAGAGAGCAGTCTTATTTCTAGCCATGCACACGTAACGGCGTGATGACACGAAAGTTGCTAAGTAGATAAATCATATGTTGCTGCTAGCTTGCCGCTAGCTAGCCGGTATGAATCAAAGAGAAGGAGGAGGACTCCATTGTTTATGACGCCGCTGTCTCCGCCGGGTCACACGCCGGTCCGCTATAATCTGAACTGACGCACCTGTCAAAGCTAACGGTATCACGTTGCTCATTAAATGCTGCGATGGCTTTTAGCTTCTCTTCTAAGTGGTTCATTAATTTCTGGAGCTACGTTATGCTAACGTTAGCCCAGTGATCCTTGAACATTGCTGCCACATTAGCAAGTTTAAAAGACAGCTGAACCAGTAGCAACACTTTATTCTTAAAACACAGTCCATTCCTAGATTACATATTTTTATACACTCATGGACGTTTCACCTATAATGATAAAATGGTATTACCAGATTGTAAAAATTTTGAAGAATATTTGATTGTTTTTATAACTACCTGTAAGAAAACCTGGCTTTCATTTACAGCTTAAATGTTCACATGAACGTGACTCCTGTTTTCCATGCTTTTGTACAGATGGCAGAGACCGATGTTGATAATGAGCTTCTGGACTATGAGGAGGATGAGGAGCCACAGGGAGCCCCAGAGAGCGGCATCCCAGCAAACAAGAAGGAGGTGAAGGGCTCCTATGTGTCCATCCACAGCTCAGGCTTCAGAGACTTCCTCCTCAAACCAGAGCTGCTTCGTGCTATTGTTGACTGTGGTTTTGAGCATCCTTCAGAAGGTGAGTAGCAGTTTTAGATTGTAAAAAACACACTCTTGGACAACGCCACACCACAAATTCTTTCTTTTGTTGTGATCATGACATCCTGATTAGTGCCGTTTGTTTAATTTTCAGTCCAACATGAGTGTATTCCTCAAGCTATCCTGGGCATGGACATCCTGTGTCAGGCTAAGTCTGGTATGGGAAAGACAGCAGTGTTCGTACTAGCCACCCTGCAGCAGATAGAACCCGTGGACGGTCAGGTGAGTCGGTCATTGCATTTTTACAGGCTCATATTTCATTCAGAGTCATTACACCTCCTCTGTATTTCTATATCCCGACTAGGTGGTGTGTACAATGGTGTGATTCTGTTATGTAAATTTATATTCCCATGGATTATTTTGTGTTGCTGTCAAATGGAAAAAAAAGAGTCTAGTTTTCAGTCCTGAGGCCTCTTGCAAATGCATTAAAGAGGCTTAACAGATCTGGTTTGCATTTTTCCTAGACAGTGTTTCCACCTTCATATGACATTTTTGAGAGAGTGGTATTTTTAGCACATGGACAGTAAGACCTCTAACTGATTCCACACACCCTTTTTGTTTTGTAAAAAAGAACTTAAAGGCTTTACGATGAAGCTTACACATGCAGCCCATGTGTGGCTGTTATAAAAATAAAGAACTGGCCTATTTACAAGGAGCAGCAGATCATTTATTCTTTGCTAAATTGTTTGTCTGCTTTATGGTGCGAATAACACTTTGGACAATAATGAAAACCAAGTGCTTATGAATAGGATTGTTTGAGGGGAATTTGGTTTATATCTATGTACTATAATTCGTCAAAGTAATGCATTCGATGTTTAACCAGTGGACCATGTCAGAACTGTCATCACAAACGATGCAGCCCTGAGGTTCAGCATTAATTTTTAAAATGTGTTTGGCATTTTATCGCCAAAGGGAAATGTTGAGAGAGACACCTGCATCAAAGGTCTGTGGCTGAATGTGAACCAGGGGAGTTAGAGTTGTTAGTTAGCTCCTACATCAATATGGCACCAAACCCCTCTCATTGGGGTCCAAGAAAGAGTTATATGATATGATATGATGGTTACAGAAATAGCATTAACGACAACGCTGAAATGTGTCTGAAATATTTAAAGTCCTGTAAATAACTGAAGGAATCAAGTAGCAGTAAAACATGTGAGACACTCTGTATGAAGAGTAAGAGGTAATTAAGACTATTGTCCCTCTTTTATTTGTATGCCAGGTGTCTGTTCTTGTAATGTGCCACACGCGAGAGTTGGCCTTCCAGATCAGCAAAGAGTACGAGCGTTTCTCCAAGTACATGCCCAGCGTCAAGGTGTCCGTGTTCTTCGGCGGCATGGCCATCAAGAAGGACGAGGAGACCCTGAAAAAGAACTGCCCTCACATTGTCGTAGGAACTCCAGGACGCACTCTGGCCCTCATTCGTAACAAGACCCTCAGCGTGAAGAACATCAAACACTTTGTGCTTGACGAGTGCGATAAGATGCTGGAGCAGTTGGGTGAGTGAGAGGAGCAGAAGTGATTTATAGTTACATAAACTTGAGAAATGACGACTTGACAGGTAGAGATAATGAGCAAGTTTAAAGTCGTGTCAGACAGACAGAGGAATGAATGAGTATGCGATTTGTTTTTTTCCACAGACATGAGGTGTGATGTCCAGGAAATCTTCAGGCTGACGCCACATGAGAAGCAAGTCATGATGTTCAGTGCAACACTAAGCAAAGAGATCCGCCCCGTCTGCCGCAAGTTCATGCAGGATGTGAGTTATCATCCAATGCTGCATGTCACAAGAAGCAGCTTCAGTTTGATCTGTACAGTCTTTACCATAATGATAGCAGTAATACACTTAGTTTGCTTTGGAAGATAAGATTGTAGCTTGTCTATAAATCAGCGGCATTGAATTATACAGACTGACTGGTCAAGGTTATGTTTGTTTTTTATTTCTTATGGCTCCATGCCGGCTGTGGCTGCATCTGTCCTATGCTTGAAAATGCGATATTTCAGGATTGCATGGAAGGAATTCCTTCAAATCGGGCACAAATGCTTCACCTGCACTCACAGATGAGTTCTTGGTCAAGAAAATGATCCCCATGGAGTTTTTTTTTGGCCTTTTTGCCGTTATTAGATAGGACAGTTGAGAGAGAGAGAGAGACAGGAAAGTAGGGGAGAAGAGTGGGGGAAGGAGTTGCAGCAAAGGGCCATGAGTGGGATTCAAACCCATGGCTGCTGCATCGGGGACTATAGCCCCTGTGCATGGGTCGCCAGCTCCACCAGGTGAACTAAAGCAGCGGCCATGCTTTATGGAGTTTTATGACTGTTTTATGACTTCAACAAACAGCAGAACTTCATAATTATTTTCTATTTCATGACCTGCCTGTGAGTTAAGATTCTCTGTATGTTGGTCATGTGTAGGTGTTGAGAAAGACCGTGTGGTGCTTTTAGTCAAGTCCCTTTTAGCTTTGCCCACTTGTGGCTGTCTGTGTCATAAGTGGCCATATCAGAGGGGCAAATGAAACCTCCTCAGCAGATCTGGCTTCGTCAGGACAGTCGTCCTCATAGCCGTGCTGCGGTGAAGGAGAACAGATATGTCAAAAGCAAAGTCCATGCTTTTACATTGCTGATGTTTTCTGCAGAGTTGTGTTCTAAATTAACGTCGATCCTCTTCTTGTTTGCTGCGTAGCCGATGGAGGTATTTGTGGATGATGAGACCAAGCTGACACTTCATGGATTACAGCAGTATTACTGCAAGCTGAAGGACAGCGAGAAGAACCGAAAGCTGTTTGACCTGCTCGATGTGCTCGAGTTCAACCAGGTAATATTTAGAGATAAGTCAGAATCAATTATGTGCTTATTTATAACAGCATTTTCCATCCTTCATAAAGACCTTTATACTAGCAAGTATGCATTTGCAGCCTCGGTCTTTGTCCAGTTTGTAAGTTTTAGCATTTTATAAGCTAAACGTTTGTCCTCTAGATTACTGGTGCGACACCCTCCTCCCTCCCGCCTCGACTGTTCTCAATACAGATGTAAAAATGTGCACGTCTGAGTCGTTTGTTCTGGTTTCTGGTAGGTGGTGATCTTTGTGAAGTCGGTGCACCGTTGTGTTGCTCTGTCCCAGCTATTGGTGGAGCAGAACTTCCCCGCTATTGCCATTCACAGGGGCATGGCCCAGGAGGAGAGGTAGGTGCTGTTTCACAATGGAAATTTGACAGTGGTTTCTTAAATTAGTCTCAAAATGTATAACTTTCTTGTAACTACACACTAAATTTAGGCTGATGTTGTACTAATGATGTGCTATCCTATTCAAGCTAGGCTGCTAAGCTAATCACATAGTCACAGTTAATGATGTCGTCCCTTCTCTGGCCCCCAGGTTATCCCGGTACCAGCAGTTTAAAGACTTCCAGCGGCGGATCCTAGTGGCAACCAACCTGTTCGGCCGAGGCATGGACATTGAGCGAGTCAACATTGTCTTTAACTATGACATGCCAGAGGACTCTGACACATACCTTCACAGAGTAAGTTCAGCTACAGTGTAATTTAAAGTGTTTGTGTCAGAAATCTGTATTTTCCCATTTCCCAAACAAATAATCACAAATAAGACACATTTGTTTCTGTAAAATGTATTTGCATAGGTGGACAGGAATCCGCTGATTTGTAGAAATAATGTTAAAAGTAAATGTCATATTTTTAGAAAGTCATAGTAGCTCCAGTGTGAGATAAAAACTTCTTACATTTAAAAACATGGTGGCATTCCTGTTTCTTTCAAACACAGCCTCCTTTGAGCCTTAACTTTCTTCTCTTAACCTCAGGTGGCCCGAGCTGGCAGGTTTGGCACCAAAGGCCTGGCCATCACCTTTGTGTCGGATGAGACTGATGCCAAGACCCTGAATGAGGTCCAGGATCGCTTCGAGGTCAATGTAGCAGAGCTACCAGAGGAGATCGACATCTCCTCCTACAGTAAGTTTTTTTTGTTGCCTACAGGTGCCACACACTTGTCTAGAAGATGCTCATTCTCAGTAGCAGCGTTTGTTTATATTAGCACTAGCATCCTGGAATTTAACAGCTTTTTACATGTTTACACGTGTATGGATATCTGTCATATCTTCATTGTTAACATGGGGGATGCAATAAGACTTTTGGCCCCTGTATTTTGTCACAATGTCAACAATACACTAATCCGCAACATCCCATTTGATAGCTAGTGTATATAAAGTTGTTACATCACAGTGTAATATCCTAAAATCGTTCTGTTTCTGTTTTTGCAGTTGAACAGTCCAGATGAGTCTGAAACGTTGTTCCAGTGAAGACCGTGTGACCCTTGTCGTTGCTGTATTTTGGTGGAAGGAGATAAAGCTCTCTACATTTATTTGAATGCCCACCTCCCACCATATATGTAGACAAGTAATTAAGAAGACATTTTTATTTTCTCATGTCTTTGCGAGTGCTTGTTTTAGTGTTTTCCTTGTTGAAACCATGGATATATTGTTTTGGTTAAAGAAATAAACTTTTTTATACCTCATTGAATGGTGTCGGATGTATTTTGCACGATTTCAGTCATTGTCAAATGTTCCCATCATGTCAAACACAACTTTTGACTGTAGGTGATTATAACCACAAGCAGAGGGCGCTGTTGTCCCAGTTTGAGGCCAGGACCACTGTTTACCTTAACAACCGGCAGCTTGGAACTGCCTGCCAAGTAGCATAATTTGAAACTGTGCAAGTTGAGTTAAAATAAAACCTCACATGAAACCTGAGCTTGGAAGCCAGTTTTATCACATGGATGGACCAACAAAAACTTGTGACAGCTACACTGTAGTGTCTCAATCCATAAAAGTGTATAAATGTGACAAATAATACAAAATTGGATCAAAATATAGAAATGCAGTTACAGAATACATTGTGATCCAACAGAAATTCTGAAGAAATACAGGTTCATGTAAGACATTTTTTTTTCTGAGTTGCATTTAATGCAAAAACAAGAAATCAATTGGCATCGGTTCAGTCTTTGCCGAATGCTCGTCATGAATTGCATTTGTTTCCTGTTACACGGAAACGGTCATTCACTGATGTGTGCACATCGCAGCGTGCATAAAAGGCACATGTGATTTATGTGTTCAGATTTGTAACATTCTGTGCTGATTTTGTGTATTTGGAGGGGGAAAAAAGTCCACGTTTTGCATTACACTCTGGAGTTTTCTACATAAAACTGCAAAAGTTAATCTTTTGCTGGTTGTCAGTAAGTAGTCACAGTGCATTGTGGGACATAAAGTAATTACAGTAGTTCAAGCTACTGATGCAGGTGAGGTGATCTTGTTGGAGATTCTTGTGCACTGGTAACAGTCACAGGTTTCAGTGCTAAATAAAGTGCTTTGTTGCTTTTGTAGTGTTTCTCCTCTCAGGCTGATCTGAGAGTCTCGAAAGAAAAAAAAAAAAAAAAGAAGAAAAAACAATCCTCGACACCTGAACCAGCAATCAGTTCAGAGTACAGGAAGTCCAGGGAGTTTCAGGGCTCTAATTTAGGTCCCACGTCAGTTTGAACAGGAGCAGGCAAGTGTACAATCCACTCTGGTCACACGTATTACAATACAATACAATATGGGTTGCCTTTATGATTGTGTGAATAATACCAGGGCGGTTCTTCCTGCCTTGTGGCCTTCACTCGCTTGGAGCCAGATAAGAAAAAAACATAAATCGGCTCCTCGTCTCGGAAGTGTCCTCTCTCTTTAGGAAAGCTGACCTCATCACATTCGCATCAACAACCATCCTCACCACTAGTCTAGTCTATGAACTTGTGCGTGTCTCCGTACATCCAGTGCTGTGGAGGAAGGGCCACTTCGTTCAGGTGGCCGCAGTCGTCGCTGCATTTACACGACTGGATGAACATGGCCTGCCTCTGGAAGCGCTCGCCGTCCGGGCACACGAAGGTCACGGGCACGGTGCGCGTGCGCCGTGGCGAGCAGCACCGTCCGTCCGTACAGACGCCGCAGTAGTTCGGCCGGTAGAGGCGGACGCTCACGCATTCTCCGTAGGACAGGTGGACGGGCTCTGGGGCTTTCTGAGTGGGCGAGCAGGTCTTCCCTTTCTGTGGTTGGATTAAGAGAGTAAAGAGATGAGTCTCGTAGTCTGGACTGACAGGGAGTCTTGTCCCCAGTTGGCTTCAGTGGCAAAATTCAACCAAACAAGTCATACGATTTAAAAAGAAAAAAGAAAAAAAAATCTAATAAGCTTTGACTTCTCCACCCGTCTGCCCCGTCCTTCCACATAACAGCAGATTTAAGCAGCTTTACACTCCAACTCATTAGTTTCACATTAGGAGGACCAGACTTCCACTTGTTGTGCCAAAACAGGGACTCAGAGAGGGATTATTTTTAGATTTAAGTGATTAATTTTAAGATTAAAGATTGATTTCACATCTGAGTGTCCGTTTCTGCTAAACACACCGACACCAGCGATTGTTCCGAGGTTTTAACCCACTAGAGCAGAGAAAAGAGCCCTTAGTGTGTGTCCAACATGGAGGATTAATATAGACACACCACTTCCCTGGACTCTGAGTACACAGACGGGGGCTAGCTATGGACAGTTGCTTGGCAGGAATGCCGGGGGTGGGGGACTATATTTAAAAAGGCGCCTGCCTGCCACCAAAACACTGCTGAGTAAATCAGCACTGCCCAGTTCCCACTGGATGTGGAGCTTCCCAAAAGCACTGCTAAGATAATCTCTGTTCTTAAGCTCAGGATAAAGATGGCTTTAGCACTAAGAGCATATTTACTCAGGGCCAGAACATCTAATTTTTCATTCTTTGTGGCATGGATTTGATGTTTTCGGCTTCTGCGCTTTGGTTGAAAGACAGAAACAAGAAAACAAAACAAACACGAGCAGGTATTGTTTTGCTCTACATATCTAGACATAGATAAGAGGTGGAATTATCGCTTATTGGTGAGTGTTATCAGAGTGCAACAAGGCCTCGCTCTGTGCAAGAGATAAGCTGTCGTGATTAGAAGCTATCTTGGCAGTAACATAGTAATAGATGTGTTTGACCTGTGCTCTCTGTTTTTTCTTGGTCTCCCTGGTTCAGCTCACCTTGGCTGGGACGGGTAAGCTGTGACACGGCCGCACGGTGCAGATCCTCGTCTCTCTCTCCAGTTTGCACTGAGGGTTCTTGTTGGTGATCCGTGACGAAACGCCCATCCCACAGCTGCGGGAGCACTGGGACCAGTCGGTGGTCTGGACCGGACACTTCTTCTCCTTCAAAGGGTTCCACGCTGAGGAGCCATGAAGAGACGGAGGGTGGGAGACAGGGGGAGAAAGACAACTCAATTAGACCCGAGATAAAGATAAATCTGAACTCTCAAACCTCCTGACAGGTTTGAAAGGCTTTAAAAAAACAAAAAAATGTCAAAAAATTACACCATTTTTCAGCGGCAGACTGTAAAAAACACAAACGATTATCAGTTTTCAACTTTCCTGCAGTCCTTTAACGATTCCTCTGTGCTGTTCTGTTGCAAAACTCAACTAAAATGAAGCTTAAAATTGTGACATTTCAACAAGAAAAACCTTTATTTTCAACGTCTCATTCAGAAATTTAAATCAGATTCTGTAAAAAATTCTGCACTCCTCCATGCAACTGTAAAGCCATTAGTGACTCTGCTGTGACCAACAGTCACATGACAAAAATTAAGGCAACTCTTGGCTGAACTTCAGGCTGCGTTTCCACAGACAGGATAGGAGACAAGTATGGAAACAAATTAAAAACTAATCTCTGAAAATTGAAGAGAGACATTATGCTTCCTGGGTAATAAATTCTCATGACTTTGGAGGTGCTCCGACCTTTCCTCTGGTGAACCCGTGAGGTTGGCATGTTGTTGTTTTTAGTGAAATGTCTCCAGAACTAAGACGTGGATTAGAATGATTTTTTTTTCTTCAGACATTCGTGTCCCTTCAGGATTAACCGTAATAACTTTGGTGATCTCCTGACTTTTGATCTAACACCGTAATCACTTTAAAATTGGTCTACATTATTGTTTGATGTGTTTATTGCCAAGTTAAAGACAAGGGATTTACAGGAAGACATCTGAGCCACTAGATAAAGTCACTACGATTATACAATATATATCAGTATAAATATGGATTTTCTTGTTGTAGTACACTTGTGCACATCTATAGACTCTTAATCTGGTCTTCTTGAGAATAACTTCATGCAGCAGGCTGACAAAAAGTAGTCATTCATGTCACAAGCTTCGCCTCTTACTCTGTTTTAATGGCTTGTTCTAGTTAATGTTCTGTTAGTTGTGGTGGAAAACCCCCAAATAAAGTGCAACAAAAGTCCACATTTTGCCTTTCAGTTTGTCAAAACGCCTATTTATGGCATCACAGTCAGTGAAATCTCTCTTTCTCTCACCAGGCAGGTGTTTGTAGCCTTGTTCATCCTCCCAGCTGCTGGACTTGACTTCTGTGAGCTTGTTGGCGAGGAGCAGCTCATTTTCAGGGTGGTGCGGCTCGGGATGGTGCCAAGGTTTCGGCAGGTGTTGTTGTGGCGGAGGCACCTGTGGTAAAAGATAAGATAAGATGAGACGGTGCTGTTTGCTGGGGATTCATCTCTTCCGTGACCGTGTCTGCCTTTTGTGTGTTTTTCCACGGTGTTATCACCACAGGTGCCCTGATTATGAAGTGGGTTATTTCGCTGGAATCGGTCAGATGAGAGGTCGAGATTTGAAAGCACTTATGAAACAGGAGGGAGTCCGTGCCAGCAGGTACGGCTTTTATCTATCAGGAAGTATTCGCAGCTTTTTGATACGAAAAGAGCAATGACTTTTAAAAGAAAGTAATAAATAAAAGAAAAATCATTTTTTGTCTTATGTTCTTGCCCTCTGTTTCTGCCAGCGCATAGAACTACAGCATTAAAACCCCAACATAGTGAAATCAACAGCTGGTCGAGAATAACAACTACTTCTCTTGCATTTATGACCAAATTATTAATTGATAGAATGACATAACACTTAAATCAGCACTGAATTTACACAATAGCTGCTGCTTAATTAGTTTACTGCCGTCTGCTTGGTTGAACGAAAGTCCAGTTGTGTTTGTACAAAATTTCTCTCTCATCGTTTATCTTTGATGAATTGTTCTTCCACCACCGTTGCACTTAGTCTGTAACAAATAGGTCGCCAAACATCTTAAAACCAGCAGACTTTAATCACTGCACCACAAAACAAACCTGGTGCTTGGCCGGAAGGCGCCAGGTGCCCTTGTGGCAGTCGACGCTGAAACAGCACTGGCCGGGGATCCTGACCAGACGAGGGTAGGGGCAGGACGGCGACGCAGGGGGCAGCTTGTTGTTGCACAGAGGAGCGCAACCGACGGCGCCATCGATGCAGGTACACTGGTGTTTACAGCCGGCACGGAAGCTCTCGCCGTTCTGGTAGATCCTGCTGTTGTACTCGCATGTCCGTCCCTCTGATTTTGCTGAAAGGACACAGATTAAACTGATGAGGGGCACTGCAGATACAGAAACCTGCTGCTGTGAAGCATTAAGCAGAGTAAGGTTCCTGGTACAACATCCAGGGGTTGGGTACATCACAGAGGCAGTTCTTTAAATCTGAAAGGAGCGAGGTGTGACAAGTATCCCCTACATTATCTTGTTTC
Organism: Stegastes partitus; assembly: GCF_000690725.1. Lineage (NCBI taxonomy): Eukaryota > Metazoa > Chordata > Actinopteri > Pomacentridae > Stegastes > Stegastes partitus. The sequence continues at coordinate 414,646 of NW_007578481.1, forward strand.
AACAAGCTAAAACCTTATGCACAGTTCATTGAATCTAGCACAGTAACTCCACACTGGAACAGCTACACAGAATCACACAGGGGACAAGTGAGATCGAAAGGTGAGTGGGGGGCAAAAAAAAAAAAGTAAACAGGAAGTGTCAGACTCCTCGTCTCCGAAGAAGAACCAGCTATTCATAGTTTGTGGGACTGCACTGGCATGGTACAGATGGAAAGAGTATTTTTATCTCTGAAACCCCCTGTCGCTGCCATAAAACATCGACGACTCATTAAAATGCCCCCCTGTGCTCTCCCAGGATGTGCAAGGTTACACGTTGCTTAATCACCGAGCTGTGATGGCTTCTTCTCGCGACCTTTGTCATGACATTTTTGTGGCTTTTATAGCCCATCGCACTCATCAAGTTAATGTTCATTTTAAGATACGTGTTAGTATTAGGTTTGAAATGAATGAGGTCACGACTGAGGGTCCAAAGCAGTGCTGAATGATCAGAATTTTGAATTTTTCTGGCTGATAGTGTGATTCAGATTTGATTTGCAATACAGTTATTCTAAATCAAGCTTCCATTCAATATTTACTGTGCATTAAACTGAATCACCACTTGAGATTTTAAGCCCCGAGTCAGACACGCTGCACATCCTGAATCGCAGCCCTTGTGATCTAATCGTGATTTGAAATCCATCAGCTGTTCAGTCCAAATAGCTGCAGGTGCCAGCTTTTATTTTCCACAGGTAGGATTCCTTCCCTGCCAACATACATCACTCCCTCCGCCCTCACCTCGACAGATGCCCCAGGCCATGGTCACATCGTTGCCGTAATTACACTCCAGCCCTTTGTGGTGGTCGCAAGGCCTCACTGGGCTGCAGTCTTGATTAAGCTGTGCAGCACACACCTTGCAGCACCCACATCTGTCCGGCACAGCGCTAACACCTGGAGGGCAAACCGGGGGCTCTGCGGGACACTCGCACTCTGCTGGGCAGCTAGCAGTCACCTGGAGGGGTCAGACACATGATGTTTGCAACATTTCCTATAACTACTAAAGGAAAAAAAAAATCATACAATGAACGCAGATCTTTCTCAGAGAACATAAAACACAGCCACAGTTCTTTACAGAGTTTTGGCAAATCCACACAGCACGACTATGCGGCAACCAGGGTGTTAAAGTCATCAGCGGTTGAGTTCAGTGCTCCAGTTTCAGCATCAAAGTGCGAGGAAGAGCTTTGGCGCATTAACCTTTGATTCTGTATTATCTTGTAGACTCCCCAGGATTTGTGGCTGATCTTAATTTCTTCCACAGACAAGGCACCGCCTCTCCAGTAAGTCAAGTCACTGCCGGCCAGTCATCCCTGAGCGTCTAGACAGCCAGTACCCAGTCCCCCTGCTGGCTCCTGACTTTGAGTCATGGCTCAGCACTAGAGCCAACTTGTTCCAGTTTGGAGGAATCAACATGCCGCTGAGCTTTAAGAAGCAGACATGAGTAGACACGCTGATTGCCAGTAAAAGCAACCATCTTCAAAACCGTATTCATTATTATATAAGCAGGGATGTACTGTGAGTGATAACCCCACCTTTAAAGCCTTTATTTTATTTTTAGGCTGACAGAGCTCTTTCTTTCATAAAGTCATACCAGCAATGAGTCCACAACACTATAAAATCATCCTAATATTTGTGTTTGCTCACACACAGCTACAACATGTGTCCAAGAGAATATTATCTTACCTGTGTGATGACGGCTGTTGTCAGAACAGTCAGGTAGATCAGAAATGCCATGATTAGCCAATTAAAAGTGTCATAAAATACCAATAAAGTTAATAAAAAATACCTTCAAGCAACAATCTACTGAGTGATTGTTGGTCTTAAATTGCTTCACTACAAGTTTCAGTCTCTCCTCAGCTCGGACCTTGGTCCTATTTCTACTGGATGAGAGTCTAAACTCTAATTTATACCCGCTGTGAGCCTCGGAGAGACCACGCCCCCTCTCCATAAATCTAACCAACCAGCGTGCAGGCAGCAGCCCAGACGGTGCCATGTGGGCGTGGCTTGACCACGGGGGTAGCTCGCTGATTGGTGGGCGGGTGTTGGAATGAATGCAGCCATTCATAAAAATCGCAGGGCCGCTCTGTATTTGTTTTATGAGTTCAAAAATTAAAATGTAACAGCCGCTTTCAAGTCACACTTTGGCACATTCCTGCTTTTGTGGCCACCTTTCTCATAACACTAAGTAAATATATTCAGCTGGGCCAGACAGCACGGTAACATTAATAAGGCCTCCACCTCTGGGGGAAAAAAAAAAAGAAAGAAAAGAAGTGGGGGGAGGAATTCCTTCTGTTTTTCCAGACCAGTGTAGGTGCCAGGGCAGAAAATTGAAGTGGAGTGTATTAAGCAAATAGTAAAATAATAGCAGTTGTCAGAGAGAGTGAACACACCTCTCTTTGTCCGTGTCCATCACAGTCGGAGAAAATGTGTTTCCAGGGTTTTTAAAGGCAGGTTTTGATTGTTTTGCTCTCTTGAAGGCTTCATCTTGAATTCAGGTGGGCCGCCTGTTTCTGACTTATTATTTCTAACCACATGGTGCTGACACGGGAGTGATGAGGATATGATCACTTGGAAAGAATGGTGGAGTCGAGGTTGAAAGCAGGATTATTGTTTTAAGGGCAGCTCATATGAGGGTTGGCCTCCTCCTCCTCCTCTCTCTCTCTTTTTTTTTTTTTCAACCACAGGTTTCCAGCCACACCTGCCCCAACACAGAGACCTCTTTTGATGAAAGAAATGTGATATGCAGAGGTTTTGAAAGTCAGGATCTTGCTATGAATGTCCATGTACACTTTTAACATTCTGGCTTAGACCTAAAAGGGCTCAAAAAAAAAAAAAAATCTCACATGTTTTCTCACATGGTGCTGTGATTATGGGATTTACAGGGAAATCTTAGTTACATTCGCCATTCCTGAGTCTCTAGTGAATTAATTACACATTCAAAGGTTAATAATCATTTCTGAATATAGGTTGATTTCAGGCTTAATAAAGGTTATTCAATTTTAAACGACGGTGCCGTTCTACCCATCACTATTCATTCAGAAGCTTTTAACTTGTATCTGGTGCAAAATATGTGCAGTTTTATGCTTCATCCCTCCTAAATTAATACTAAAAATGCCCCATATTTCATATCTAATACTCCATACTCACTTTCTAACTACTTTCCTTACTGGTTTCTGTGTTGTACTTTGGCTCTTTTACCTTTTTCCCAAAATGTACTCTTTATGTTCCCGTTCAAAATGTATTTCTCTCTATTTTATTGTACCTTGCACAATGCACAGACTACTGAGATTACAACTAAGCATCTAATTGCATGTGATATATGAGCATCTAACACATACATCACATTGTTTCTTCAGAAGCTGAGCTGACTTACGCTGTAGATGGTCAGCCTTCTTCCCCATCCCTGACTTTGCCATGTGGCAGATGTTGGGCGTTTAGATTCCCCTGCCAAGCAGCGCTCTTCAGTTTGAGATTACAACAGCACATCTCATGCTGATTTGGCAGGTCTCATCAATGCCCTGATGCAGTTGCTTCAACACGGATAATCCTCGGCAAGGGAGAGAGGAATATGAGCTACAGACACAGTAAACATCCCCACCTTTCCTGTTCCTCCCTTGACTAAATCTTACTCAGCCTCGAGCAGATTTGCAACTTCTGAGACACAGTGAGCTGATTTCAGTCCTGACAAATCTTTATTTGCCTCACCAAAGCAAAGTGCTTTTAAAGTCCTTCCAGGAATGAGAGTAATTCTAAAATCAATGTTGTTCTTGAAGATAAGGTGGAGGCCATTCAAACAAATACACCAAGAGAAAAAACCTTTGCCCAGGTGGCTCAGGTAAAACCTCTTTTAAAAGACTTTAACATTTTGGGAAACAAACTTTCACACTAGGATTTAAAATGGCCAAAAATTAGTGACAGAATCAATTAAATTCAGCAGAATCAGTGTGATCAGAGGCTCATTAGTGGCAGCACTGACTTTTTAAAACAACCTCTATTGCAGAAAAAGAACCTCTGCTTCATGAAGACAGAGGAGCTTGCAGAGGGTTTTGTGACAGAAGTCAATGGTACAAAAACGCCTTTTGAATAAACTATGAGAACATATTCTCTCATTGGTGACTAAACTCAGCTAATAAACTAACAAATCGGCCTGCTCGCTATCTTAGAGGGCTTCACTGTCCCTCCTCAGTAACTTTTTATGTATATGATAGTGAACAAGACGCCAGAGGAGCTTAAACAGAGCAACAGTGGGAAGAGTGACGAAGAAGTAATGAAAATCTCAGGAGTTTTTGCGACTGATGCTTTACATGAGAAGATTTATCACTGATGTGTCTGTACAGTAAGTCTGAGGCCACAGACAGTTAACTAATCCTAGGCAGCAATTGGCAGTGATGTAACTCCCGTAAAACCACAGCGTTTTGGGTTTACATGTTGGCTTTTGTACTGATTAAACTAATGAGATACAGCATGTTTATTTGTAAGGTTAAGGTGTTAGACAGAAGGCAGAGTTTTCAGTCTTTATGGGCTCCAACTACATGAAAACATACACATTATATGAAATTTGTCACCTTCCTCTCAGAAAGAAAACACAACAAAGGAAGGAGAAATATTAGATCACTTTAAAATATTTGTAAATCAGTGTGACTTCACTCGAGTGCTATCTACATTTCACTGAAAAACACATTAGAGGCCACGGAGAGGGGGGGTCATTACTCTCAATTTAAAAAAGGAAACCACGTCAGGAAACTGTCAGTCATAGCTCTAATGGTGTGGCCAAAGAGACAAAGTCACGGCCCATCTATTTTAATCCTCCGGTGGTCACGGTACAGGGGGGGCGCTCTGGAAGTCCTGTGACTGCTTCTGTTTTCAGCCTCTCCACTGATGCCGAACAGGAGAGAGAATCAGAAACCGACAGAGATGTAAAACTAATGTTCTGTGCTGAGGGCTGTTCTCAAGACGGGCAAATGATTTACTTGATGTCGTCGGCGCTTCTCTGTCATAAGTTTTATGGTTATTATTCTGTCTGACCTGTTTTACCGTGTTCTTTGGAAAAATAGACACTTTATTGTGAGAGATGTCCTGAGATTGAAGTTAGAGTTTGAATCACCACGAGGGAGAATTTGTTCTTGATTTAGTTAGGAAGCTGGATGACGGGTTTTTGCTATAATAATAAGACTCTTGCAAATAGAAAGCAGAAGTGGAAGAAGCACCTGCACAACAATGTAAGACATTAACTGTAAGTGCCATTTAAAGTGTTAATTAAATAAAAGCATACAAATAATATCAGCAAGATGTACTTGAAGTGATCGAAAAGTAGCAGAAAAATAATGTAACTGATATTATTATTAGTTATTATCACTGATGCTGCATTGCTGTAGAAGCTCCACAGTTGTAGTTTGTCAAAGTGGAACAGTTTTAAATATATAGTTATGTTATTAAGTCCAGCAGCTCTCAACCCAAGAATTGAGGCCATCAGAAAGGATGAACAGAAACATCTGAGTGCTTGTGAGATGATTAATGTGAGATGACGACTGAAGTGGCATCAAAAGTGTCTGTTTTGCTTGTTTGTTCTTCATCTGTCATCCTGCTTTACCCTCCTGTCAAATGGAAATACTCATGTCCAGAACAAATAATGCAAAATCTAAGTCAAGCAGGGAGCTTGAGGATACAATACTTAGTTACTTTACCCCACTGAGTAGCCGTGCTAATAAACTACCACACTATAATAACGTGTTAACAATGCCAGACATGCACCTAGTTGCTAAAAGCACTTATATTGCAAAATGCCTCCTTTAAGAATGATATAAAGTCAGATCATCTTTGCTGATGCATTAATCCTTTTGCACACAGCTTGGTGTGTGGATGTCTGTCTCTACATGTGAGTTCCTTATTAACCAATACTAAAATTATACAATGCGTCTAAAACGTATTATTTATTATGTATTTCAATCCTTCCAGTTTTAATACAAGCAAGTACACCAAGCTAACATTTAAAGGCATTAAACAAATGAAAAAAAAACTGAATCATTTTAAAATTAATTTTCTTTTTTAATCTTCATTAAACATGATTAAAATACAGAAATCCAGTATATATGCCAATTAAAACAAAGTAATAAAATGCCTTTAACATATTTCTCCAAAACAAATAAATGTCCGATATTTTCAGGAGATAAATAAACAAAACAATTTGCACTTTAATGTTTATTAATAGAGGCGTCTTCTTTAGTTTTCTGTGATTCTGTGACATTTACATTCAAAAAATGATGAAGCTGTTCAATTTTTTAAGCTGGGATGACATTATGATCATATTCTTTGTGTTTAAAATCAGAATCTAAGTAACTACAGCTGATAAATAATTCGAAAGCACAAGGATTTGTAGGACATGGACAGTAGAATCCCAAACTTTTACTTATTGCCGGTACGTGGCCTCGGCCTTTTCTAGGGGGTTGACCCTGAAGGAACAACAGTAACGAGATGCACGACGGTGATATGAGCCAAGACCTCATAATGCCCAGACCGTCAGGAGCTGAACGACCCGACACTGTGCCGTTCCCCTCACGTGGCCGAGAGGTACGAACCGGGTGCAACACGATACACAAAAACATCAAGGGAGACACGGCTTTATGAGAAAGGGCCGACGTGGGAAAACAGGAAACGTCCAGAGGAAAAAAAAAGCAGTGAATAAAAGTAGGTAAAGGGGTGGTGAGAAAGAGAAGAAAGAAGGCAGAGAGGAGGAGGAGGAGGAGGAGAGTGTGTGGTGGTGGATGGGAGGTGGTGGTGGTGCTGGTGGTGACAGGTGTTTCATGGTAAGAGAGTTTGTTTTTTCAAGAGGAGGAGTGAGCAAGTTCCCCGCTGACTGGTCTGGTCCGCCCGCGATGGGGTTCCTGGCAGTCTGGTAGTATGGTATTTCACACAAAAACAGACTCGCTGCTGCTTCAGCCCGTACCCGCTTTTAAGGCCACATGAACCAAATTACACGATCCTAAGGTCGTACGCCTCCAAACGCATAAATTACACGCGGACGGACCAGAAAGAAGTGGCCGTTACATAACGTAATTCCAATGCAATTATCCAAATGGGAGCATGAAATCGAGACTTAAAGAAGTGAAGTAAAGGCGTGTCCTGAGAGAAATAGCAGGAAGAGAGAGCGCAAGCGGTGGTGACAGGGTCATTAAACTGGTTTCTCTGGAGCTGTAGTGGAAAAGTTAAGCATGTGGCAACCTCGTTTATGTGTGGAGAAAGGTGCCTGTATGCTATTCGTTGTTTTAAATCTTTATACAATAACAGAACAGAAACCTGATTGCCGTACACAGAGAACGTGTGAACCTGTGTTTGTGTGCGCACGCCACGTGGAATATTGTGATGTGTAACGGGATACGTGCTAAATCTGGCGTCGACATATGGTTCCTGTGTTAATGAACTGTGCAGTTTAAAACTCACACAGCATTGTAAAGTTACATAAGAGAGCAGGACTCAGCTTTCTGAGGAGAAAAGACAGGCCCGGGCCAAGACTGGCAACAACCTGAGACAAAGACGACCTCCTTGGAGCAACTCCTCCCTCTGGTGGAAGCTTCATAACAAAGTAACGGGTTCAAAAAGACAACATTAAACCTATGTTCATGGATGAAGTTTTTAAATAAATAAGATGGAAACCTGTCTTAGATCAGCCCCTCAGTTCTCTGATTTGATAATGTTAGTTTTTGGAGATTTTTATTATCAGATTTTTAAGATTTACTCTTTCTTAGTGGGAATAGTTTTCACAGCAGAGACTGTTTTCTTCTCTTAACCCTCCAGAAGATGGAGCCAAACACTACGGTATTGGAAAAAAAGTATACTCCACCATAGTAGAATCTGATCCAATGCTTAGCAGGTAGATTCTGTGTTGTAAAGTCAACATTGCCGGTTGCAAACAAACCAATTTCCTAAGGCTGTGGTGTCAAAGGTGAAGCTGAGCTGCCATGTGCCACTGAAAGACAACAAGTTTTCTCTCTCAGCTTGTTTGACCAGAGAGAGACTAATCAGGTGTTTTATAGACTATAATCCCCATGCATCCACACCTTAAAGAGCTACATGATCACATTAATATCAGATGCTTTTTTGTTTTTGAGAATGTCCACTGCTGCACGACTCTTAAATGTTTTGCTGCTTTCGTGTCACTTCCTCCCTGATCTTTAATTAAACTCTTATCAACAGCAGGTGGTGGAGCCGACGACAGGTCCTCCTCTCTCCCTCTTCTGCTCCTTGTCTTCTCTATTTCTATCGCCCATTCTTATTTTTTCAATTCATTTCCTTTTACTGAACCTCACCGACTCCTTTTCCCTTTTTGCTTCTCCCTCCTATCTTTTCTCCAGACTGTGACAGCAGAGCACAGTCGCTTTGAACTGGGTTTTATTCGGAGCACGCTCTTGTCTCCCATCACCCATGGTCTCCTGATTAGACTGCAACCCTCCCTCCCCACCTCCACCCGTCTTCTTAGCAGTCACTGGGGCTCACAGCAGCCGACTGACAGGCAAGGAGAAAGCTTTTCCCAGGTAGAGTAGCAGCATTGCCTGAAGACTTGTAAGCCTAAATATCCCACTTGTCTGGGAGGTGGGGATTACCCTTTGGCCAGCTGCTAGATCCTTCATTTCCCATATGGGAGTCTTTGGGTTTGAAAAGCAGAAATATGAAAGCTTGTTCCATATAAGCTGCTGTAAGGGCAGATGCATAGTGTGTGTCGGGATTGTAGCCCGCGGTGCTTAATACCCACTTACATGAAAATTTAGAGAATTACATCGAAAAACAAACCATTTGGTGCTGGTTGGAGACATATGCTGGCCTGCTGGCAACGTGTGCTGTTCAGGCTTTTAAAAACATGTTGTGCAGCCCCTCAGCTCTCTTAAAGCTATAATTAGCCATGCATTTACCTGCTACTAATACAGCTACAGTATGTGCAGCATTACAGGCTTGATGGTTGGAATATAGTGTAACAAGACAAACAGATTTTACATCAATATTTTTAGTGGCTGTGTGAAGTTATACCACATGCCTTTTAATGGTTGCTTTGACAATGTCACTCTTTACAGCAGAAGAGAGCGTAAAAGTAAGCTGGTGGGATTGAAAAGTAGTGTAATATATAAACAACAACCACATGACCACAGGAAGTGTCATTTAGAAGGTCTCATCTCATCTCCAGCCTTTTGGTTATTATATCTCCGGGTTTACATTTTTAAACCAACACATCACAGCGTTCCTTCATCTTAACCGTTGGAGCCTCTCAGGGCTGCGTCCTGAGCACCTCCTTTATTTACTCGTTACCCATCACTGTGTGGCAGAACAGAACATCTCAGTAGTGGGTTGAAACAGAAGGTCAAGTGCTCATTGTAAACCTGAGCAGGCCTAAAAGCTGCAGACACATCACTATCAGCGTGAAAAACATCTCCTCTCTAGATAAGAGGACACAGATACAACTTCACCTCTTAAAGAAGCTCACATCTACGCTTAGATCAACCTCTAACCACACAACAACCTCCAGTGCTAAAAAATGGAGCTAAATGCTAAAAACTGCAGTTCCTTGAATAAATGCAGATCCATCCCATCTATCTTTCCATTCATCTATTATCTGCACACTGCTTAATCCTCACTGGGGTCGTGGGGGGGCTGGAGTCTATCCCAGACTCAGGGTGAAGACAGGGGACACCCTGGACAGGTCACCAGTCTATCACAGGGCGACACGTAGATTCAACCAAGCACACTCACATTCACACCTACGGACAATTTAGAATCACCAATTAACCTCAACATGTTTTTGGACCGTGTGGGAGGAAGCTGGAGAACCTGGAGAGAACCCACGCTGCACGGGGAGAACATGCAAACTCCACACAGAAAGATCCCAGGTGTCCCAACTGGGATGTGATCTTCTAGCTGGGAGTAAACGGTGCTAATCCCCGAGCCTCCGGCAGCCCTCAAGTTGATCCCAGGTTTAAAATACCTAACATTACAGCAGGAATAAATGTCGTATTACTAATGGTTTTGGTGTCTGTTGTGATTTTCCCCGTTCATGACAAATGTATGTTGGGGGAGTTTTTGTATAACTTATCTGTATTAATGCTTAAAGTTATGCATAATTGAGGGTGTGGGCACAAGACAGTCCATAACCAAGACGTTTGTATGGCCCATCTCAGCTCCACTCATGCTCCACCTTTTTGCTTATTTATGGATTAGCTGGGAGTTTTGAGGATGGCAAAGGTGCAGGAGTCACAACACTGAACTTAGAAATCACTCATCAGGAGGCTTATGGGTGACATCAAAAAAGATGTGGTCAATCTTTTCATACAGTCTATGCTTCTAACATAGAATGAGGGAGTATTTCAACAAAAGGCGATTAGAAATGCACAGTACATCTTTGGCAGCCAGGGACCATGCATTCATGACACCCTCCTCAAACATTGTCTGTGAAGAAACTATGACAAAACACAAGAGCAACCAGCCAGACTTCTGGGGGCCCTAAAAGTGTCTAATAACTCATACAAACAGCTCTTATCACACTGCTGCTGTTAATTTAAACTGAGTTCTCAATAACAAAAGAAAAATTAGCAGCAATGTAGGTCTTTCTTTCATTTGGTCCACTTCTTTGATCCAGATCGAAATATCTCAAGAGCTGACAGATGGTCAGACATGGGAGTTGCAGACATCGAACCAATCCTGTTGGCTTTTTCTATAAAAACACCACCGAGCTCAAACAGGTTCGAACAGGTGTCTCCATTTTATGGATTTCCATGAGTTTTGCAGCAGCAACTCATTTGCAAAACCAATCACACAGTCATGAACCTCAGATGCTTTCTTTGCTAATTATCAAATGTTAGCATGCAAACATGGTAATGCTCTGAACTCAGGGGGCAAACACATGCTAAACTTCATTATGCTTAGCATGCTAACACTGGCTGCTGTCTGTAAATGTGGCCTTGCAGTTGTGAGCAAGGCAACAGACTCTTGCACCATTACCATGTCTGTATACAGTGTACACTCACTATTCTGTCTTTTTCACATCGGCCTATAATCATCTCTTGTATGCGTTAGATTATTTTCAGCTCAATCTAGAAATGACAAGATTAAGTAAAAGTGTAAGGATGTGTATGACAAAGTTAAGCTGAAGTAAAGTGAATTCTGATCCCCTCTCCGGAGCCATTTTCTTGTCTTTGCTCCAGAACCTCCTCCTCCTCCTCCCTCTCCATCTGTCCCCAGCCATGCATCCCATTCTTCCTCGCTACTTCCCACCTTTTCTCCCTCCTCATCCATCATTTGCTTCCCACCCATTCCTCATAACCACACATGCTTTTCTCCTCATCCCCAGGGAGACGCACCGCAAGCCGACAACAAGCGCAACCTTCCTTTAGCAGAGACACACTAACACAGATGTCTCCGACTGCAACATTTACAGATAACCCATATCTTTCTCTGTCCCTTCCCTCCATCCTTCATTTGCCTCTCCTCTGTTTCCTCTTCCTCTGCCTGCTCCGACCCCGCTGGAATGAGGGTCTTATGAAGATAAATGACGCCTCTCAGCTTCCGTACCCTCCTCCCATCTGCTTCCTTCGCAGCTGCAGCGGGGAATTCCCTTGGAATTCTCTCATTCCTCAGAGCATCTTGCCTGACAGGTTCTCAGCATAATTTCTGTCCACGAGGAACCGAGGAAAAGACTATATATGGTTGACTGATATAGCTGCAGACATTAGCTTACCACTATGGTGTTGGAGGAGCTTGAAGCTAATCAGATTTCAATTACAGAGGAAATGAAGCGAAAATCTGAAGAGGCTATTTCATAATCAGGGTTATTGAGTATTTTTCTGGCACTACACCTCTGCTATGATTCTGCAGATGAAAAGACAATCCAGTGCAAATCTAATTCAGCCTGTTACTCGTTGATGTTAGACGGAGCAGTTTGATGAATGCATTTTGGGAAATACTGTTATCAGGCTATTTGTCAGGACTTAGATAAGATAATTGATACTGTTCTGGTGCATGTATAAAGCCAGGGAAAAGAATAACCGGGCCAAAAGACTCAAACCAGAGAAATAGTTTGTCTGAATATGTCGGTAATGACACAAATTATAACATTTTGTTTGTTTAGTCTCTGCAAAAACCAAAAAATATAGAAAATGACAACAATCTGATGTGTAGCTCTGCAATTTCTTGTCTGGGACTTCTGAAGTCTCTGCTGGCTGCCTGGCAATTGTTAGCGGCCAAAGAATTGTTGAATAGCAAATCGATGTTTTTACACTTCAGTTTTTGTTGGAACAAGCAAAATGTAAGATGTTGAATAGTCAGCTTTAGGGATGGTGGCGCTAAGCTGCAGCCTAATATTTAATGACATACGACTAGTACTCATCTTCTCTAAAAAGTGAATAAACTTCTCTGCTCAAGGTTCGATCTAGTGTTTGCTTCACTACATATAAATAAAACACGTCTTGCTCTGATGCCACACAGAGCAATAAATACTAATGTCAATACTCACATTGATTTCTTGGGAGACTCTGTATAAATATGGAAAAAAGAAGGTTTTGCACACTACAGTTACATCACCTTTATTACAGCAAATGACTTGTTTCCTTGTCCCAATTTATGATCAAAACGGACTTCAGGGGTCAGCAGAAGTGTTCCAGGTGAGCTTGCTAATTTGGTTGGACTGTCAGAACATGTAGAGACAAGATTTCCTGCAAATAACTGAACACCTTCATGTCTCTGCTTGTCTGATCTAACAACATTGCAGGAGTATAAAGACGAGGTGTAGGCATAATTTGCAACAGCTGTAATGAATGCTGGCTTAGAGAAACAGTGAGGATCCTGATAGAGCATCATACAAAGCGATCACAGCATTGACTGGGCAAAGGGCAAAGATCATCAACCAGGGGTCAGCAAACAGAGATAGATCGATGTGAATGTTCTAATCCCCCAGGACCAGTGGTGGGCTGTGCAACGATACTAACAGAGCGACCAAACTATGTTACTACAACTTCTGCACACGCTGGCCCAGAAAGCATCCTTCCTACACAAAATGTTATTAAAATGGGCAAGCAAACTTTGAAACCAGCACAGACACAGAGAAGTAACTCTTTTTAATTATCAAGGCCTGATCCATTTGGTCGATTAATATTTGCAATGTCTAGAAGAGCTCCATGATTATTTCATTTAATCATATTCATGTGTGTGGAGAGCCAACAGCAAGTCAGCCAGCCTGGCTGGCGGCACTTTCGGTCGCACATGCTCTCTTTGGGCTCGACTGAGAAGGAAACTAATGAACACTCTTCCGGCCCATAATTGCAGAAGCCTGCGGAACATACGGGTGTGGAGGAAGCTCGGAAAGGTTTTTCGCTGTATGCGCCATTGAGCATCTTGTAATCTAGTATCCAGTTCTCCTTAATACATCCATGAATATTCACATGTGACACCAGAGAGCATCTTTAATGTGCGGCACAATCACATGACGGCAGTTCTATGCTCACATGGAGACACTTGAGCAAAAACAACATTGCTGCCCAGGCTGTTGAGAAACCTTCGCACATAGCTACACAGTGAACTGTCCAAGTTCCGACGTTGTGTAGAAAGTTCTGTTTTACACTGAAACAGATACTAGAATAAGACCAGAAAAGTTCCATGTTGTTCCTTCATTTCCCCCATTCCACACATTGAGCAGAAGGGTATAAATAAATCAAAGCAGGAGCAAATGCCTTACAAGTCTGCAGTCATGAGTGCTTGTATGCATGTGAGGGTACCTAAGAGAATCCATGAGATGGAGAGGGAATGTTTAATTTAAAATGAAGACAGAGAACAGCCTCTGAAAAAAACAGTCTATTCCACTCACCTCGGCACCTTGAGCTACTTGCAGAGGCAGCAACCCTGAAGACCAAACACTTATCAAGGACACGGAGCAGCCTTCCTTTTGCTCAACTCAAAACATGATAATACATTCAGAGCCTGCACTTTTTAGAAAAAGTCAATATCTTATGGGTAATTAGTGTTACAGTCAACATGTGCAACACACTGATGAACCAGCAGTTACTGCAGGCTACGTGTGATCAGTGAACAACAGCCTTAAGTGGCAAAAGAAAAGATGCACAAGTGGGTTTCCTTGTCTGTTAATCAAACGAAACACTCTCCCTTTGTGTCCGTGCGGCTTTCTGATGCTAATCAGTGTGCAAAAACACATCTGTAATAAACTGAATCCAGTGTGTCTCTAAATGTCAAGGTATATTTTGCTTTATTTCTTGATTGTTTATCATTGGGGCGGCACAGTGGCTCGGTTGTTAGCACTGACATGATCCCAGGCATCCTAACCGGGACGTCTGGGATTGTTCTGTGTGGAGTCTCCATGTTCTACCCGTGCAGGGTGGGTTCTCTCCGGGTTCTCTGGCTTCGTCCCACAGTCCAAAAACATGTTGAGGTTAATTGGTGATTCTAAATTGTCCGTAGGTGTGAATGTGAGTGTGCTTAGTTGTCTGTCTCTAAGTGTAGCCCTGTGATAGACTGGTGACCTGTCCAGGGTGTCTCCTAAGTCGGTTGGGATAGACTCCAACCCCCCGCGACCCTAGTGAGGATTAAGCGGTGTATAGATAATGGATGGATGGATGGACTTATATTTATTTATTTATTTTTACTTTAATCCTTGATATTATGTATTTATCACATATATTTCCTGCGTTCTTACTGTGAGTTTGCAACATAGGACTCTTGTATTTTTACGATAAAAGTACGACTCTTGAGACTCTTGAGATATGACTCCTGCTTGGTGAATTGCACTGATCCTGTGACTGTGGTCACAGCTACCAGAGGGACTAAAGCCATAGTTATATTATACTTTTGTCTGATGAATATTCACACCGTTTTCCATTCATGTCCATTGAAGCGAACACAACAGGCACATTTTTTCACACCTTTGTTCAGCTTTGACTGAACGGGTGTGCTTGGTTATCTAACAGAAACACTGAAGCGCTGTAATTGATGAAGTTTTTACTCTGCAGAGCCAGACTGATCAGTTGATATTATAGACCAGTATTGGCCTATGACAAATAGATTTATATAAGAAGTTTTTGCTCCCTATAATCATTATTGACATTAATCCAGTATCTGTCAGCTTCCAATATTGTGGCGTTTCTCACCATAAACTAGCATCACTCTCATACACTGTTTATCATCTCACTCAGCGATTATTATTTTTAAACAGTTAGAAATGTGGTCTTAAATCCTTTTTTTTAGGGCCGTGTCACTAAGTTTCTGGCTCCACCTACTTGGCATGGATGAACAGATGCCACTTTGAGATGTGAGCGTCACTGAAGACTGTCTGTTTAAGGATATCTATACATCTGTGACGTCTATGTATTTGATAAGGAGAACAGGGTTCGAAACAAGAAAACATTTTCCAAAGGGAGCTTTTTATATTTGCACTGCTTTTGTCCAATAGAGCTCTTTGAGTTAATGCCAATAGCCGCTTCGTCTAAATCACCGACATGTCTGTTAGACTTCATCCCAAATCGGCTCCTTAAGGAAATGTTTCCCCATACATTTAAGGTTGCTGTGAGTAAACCTCTTCTTAAAAAGCTTTTTCTTGATCCTGATATTTTAGCCACTACAACATGATTTAGGGCACATGATAGCAGAGAAACAGTGCTGCTAAAGCCCCCAATGATCTTCTGATAGTCTCAGACAGGAGACTCCTCTCTATACTTGTTCTGCTAAACTGTATCTGATACAGCTGATCACAACATTTTATTACAGAAACTGGAACATGTCATTGGGATCACAGGAATGGAACTAGGCTGGTTTAAGTCACATTATCAGATAAATTCCAGTTTGCTCACATTAATGATAATTCTTCCATGCACACAAGAGATAGTTATAGAGTTCTGTGCTAGGACTAATACTGAATGCTCCCTTAGGTCATAATATTTAGAAATGCTCAAGAAACATTCACTGTGATGCAGATGACACCCTGCTATATTTATCTGTGAAGTCAGATAAAGCAAATCAGTTACTCAAACTTTGAGCATATCTTCAAAATATAAAGGCCCAAAAGACCTGTGACTTTCTTCTTCTAAATTCAGACAGAACTGAAGCTGTTGTACTGGGCCCTAAACACCTCAGAAACACACTATTTCACCATACAGTTGGTACGGATGCTTTGGCTACCAGTACTACTGTGATAAACCTTAGAGGTATTTTTGACAAGGATTTGTCGTTTCACACACAAAACAACTGTCAAGGATGGCCTTCTTTCACCTGCACAACATTCTCAAGAACATCTTCTCTCAGAGTGATGCTGAAAATCAAATTTCTTCCATATTAGCTTCTTCTGTAAAGCTCTTCATGACAAAGCGCCATCTTATCCTAAAGACCGTGCTGTACCATACTATCTCGACAAAGCACTGCACTCAGAGTGCAGGCTTACTTGCGGTTCAAAGAGTTTCTTTTAAAGCAGATTGGGCGGCAGAACCTTCAGCTATCAGACTCACAGCCGCTGTGAAACCAGATCCTAGTTTCTCTGTTTATTAATGTAAGACCTTCATTTTACTATATGAAGTGGCTTGAGATTCCATATACTGTGAATTGGTGCTGGATAAATACAAATTAATTGAATTGATTGATTTTATATTGTGGAGAATCCCCAGGAAACGAAAAAAAAACATTCTCATAACACCACACATACCTATACAGACACACACAGGCTCAGCACTATTAGCGAGGTTAAAAACCTGCAGATGAGAGAGGACTGGGAGAGTATATTGGGAACCAAGGCTACACCGGCCACCTTGAAATTGGGAACCTTTAATGGGGACACTGAGATGTGCAATATTTTTCTTTTTCTTTTGCTGAAATTGAAACACGGTTAGAATGAGGACATCTGTGAATAGATTCCTTTGATTTCCTTTGATGTGAAGAGCTGTAGTTCATAAAGTGATGATGTGCTTGGAGAAAAGTGTTTGATGAATACTTTTGTGTTTTTTGCCAAAGGCGGAATAAAAAAAAAGAATGGAGACATTTTTATGTGAGTCGTGTTTGAGAGTGAGAGAGAGACGAGGCTGTGTGTATATCTCTCTGAGGACCAGTTTGAGTTTTAGACCCTGGAAGTGAGGACATTTTGGGAAACGTTTTTGCTGGTGCTCTGTTTCTGACATACTTTCAAAGGGCTGTTTTGAGGATTAAGACTTGATTTAGGGTTCAGGTTAGAATTTGTGTTAGTCTCAGCAGTAAGGTAAGTAGCTAGGTTATACATAATAACAATGAATGCCCTCATAAGAGAAGTAGTAGCAAATAAACTGGGATTTTATTTAAGGAAAAATAAAATACAAGCAGGAATGGAATAGTAACTGAACTCAAAAAAGAAAAAACACTCAACAAGGAAGGCTAATGAAGACAGGGGAACTGAGAAAATACTACAAAAAACTAAGGAAAAATACAGAATAACTAAACTGGATGACAGAAACTCTCACAGAAACCAGAATTAAAACTACAGCAGGGGAAGAGGGCAGGCAGGCTTTTGGAAATGCAGGCTGGAACAGGTTGGAGGACAGTGGCAGGAAAAAAAGGCTGGCTGAGGGAATGCAGGCTGGACGCAGGATGGAGATCAGTGGCAGGAAAAAGGCTGCCTGGAAACGGGTTGACATGCGGCCGTAAAGCCAGTGGAGGGACTGAGGGCCTGGCGCAGAGTGAAGGGAAGAGCTGATTCTTATAGGGAGCTGAGGTGATTAGGTTCAGGTGAGCTGATAGTAGCAGCTGTCTGTGATTGACCTGATGAGTGTGGCTTGATTACTGGCAGACAGACAGAGAGACAGAGGCTCAGGATGGGTGAGAGGGAAACAAAAAGTGAGCCAGACAGGGACAGATGATGGGTTGAGAAGCACATTGTCTGTCTCAGTGTTTGATACTAATAGAAGTTAAGACCATGAAATGACAAAGGAGGGTATGTCACAGAGCAGCAAAGTGAAAAAAAGAACCAGAGCTTCGTTGTTTGTTCCTGGTGTCAAGGCCTACATGGCCAGACAGAGTGAGAGGAGAGAGACGATGGTTGTGATGCACTGCGATAAACAACTCGTCTCTCTCCGTCGCACCATGAAACATGGACCTGTAGGAGGTGAACCCAGAGGTGAATGCGCACAAAAACTTCAGTAACAGCTGGGTGTTGACACAGAGGAGAGTGTGAAAGGATTTCCAGCCTCAGCAGCTGTAAGGCTGAGAGGGAAGCTGTTCAGTTTGATATCACGTGTCTACAGCAAATGCACTACCTTGTGTTTCACGATGCATTTTAGTGGCAAACATTGTCAACAAGGGCTGCAAGGTGGCGCAGTTGGTTAGCACTGTTGCCTCGCAGCAAGAAGATTGCCGGTTCGGGTCCCGGTGGGGGCACCAGAATCTTTCTGCATGGAGTTTGCATGTTCTCCCCGTGCAGTGTGGGTTCTCTCCGGGTTCTCCAGCTTCCTCCCACACAGTCCAAAAACATGTTGAGGTTAATTGGTGATTGTAAATTGTCCGTAGGTGTGAATGTGAGTGTGCTTGGTTGTCTGTCTCTAAGTGCAGCCCTTTGATAGAGGCTCCAGCCCCCCCGCGACCCTAGTGAGGATTAAGCGGTGTGTAGATAATGGATGGATGGACATTGTCAACAAGCCAAATTCAATTTAGCATGCAAAGTACTATAGGATAAATTAACCTATGTGGCTTTGATATAAGAAGATTTATTGTTGTTTTATTGCTGGAGTACAATAAAGTCTGATCTAACTTGATAACAGAAAGCAGCCACACTCTCTCATTTTCAGACATATTTATGTTTCGCTTATTTTTTAAATTGGTTGTTTGTCTGCACAACGTCAATATAATCTGCTGTAATTATAATTAATCGCTATAATGAAATTGTGTAACCCAAATTAAAATGACCTGGAAATTTCTGAGGGAAAGGGAAGCAGCGTCGGTTATGTTTTCTCGTATCTTTTTCCGATTCAGCCGTCCTCGTGTACGTTGCAACTCAGAGCACCGTTTGTGAGCTGCTGTCCAAAAAGATTATAAATAACACTGAAAGTAAACAGCAAATGTGCCTCGGGCTCTAATGGCAGGCTTCCCTGACTGTACTCTAAGTGGTTTCTATGAGCAGAGGTGCTGACCTCGCCCCGCACATGGTCAAACACTTCTGGAGCAACAGACTTGGAGACTGATGGTTGCCATGGCTACGCGTGACCCCCATGCAGCTGAAACGCATAGACGGTGTAGCTAATGTTTGTGTACGCCTTTTCAGGCACACTTATTGTTTCCAGTATGTGTGATATTCTGAAGTACGTTGAAGGAATAGCGGTGACGGCTTTGAAAATCTTTTGAAGGGGCTTTCTGCTCGTGTCAGGCTACGTTCTCACACACACACACACACACACACAACACACACACAGACGTCAGAAAAACACACAGTGGGGGGAGCGGGCCCGACGGCGTGCTGCTTTCTGTTTTGATTCCGTAACATTCACCCGCTGATGAATCCAGCAACCATTTCGCTGAGTGATGAGTGACATTTCAGAAATTATTTTAGGTATCACAGCAGGGTGTTAAATGCTACTGAACACTGGGTTTGATTTTTAAGTCAGCAAATTGGAGCACACTTGTCATAGTTTTCATAGGAACTTGTGTGTGTGTGTGTGTGTGTGTGTGTGTTATTTTTTTTCTCAGTGACTTGTTCATACAAATTCGGATCGGCTTTAAAGCTTGCGAGAGTATTTTGAGGGCAATCAGCAGTGTTGCTTTAATCTTTTACAACTTTTTGAAGGAAATATTAAACCTTCAAATTGGCCCGAGCCTTGTATTTATAGCGATTTATTTATTTATTTTAGTTTTTCAGAGGTACACCAACATATTTAATCAATGTGTTTCCTCTTTGCAGTCCATAGAAATGCTCCCTTAGCTCACTCAGTATTGAAAAAAATGTAATATTTTGCATTCAAAAGAGGGAAATTTGTATCTTTTTAATGGAGCAAAACCTATTATGTTGTTCACTCGGGCAGCTTGATGCAATGCAATGACATATAACCACTTGCTATGATACATTACGCAGTAAATCCAGGCAACTCTTTGCAAAAGGACGTTCTATCTAAACAATCCCCTGTCCACAAGTTAGCTCTGTTCATTTATTGATTCTATATTTGTGAACTCTGAAACTTGCAGCTACCTCTCTTGGTCACATATGAACCCGCCAGCACCACAGTCTGATCGTGCTGGAGAACAATTTACTCCATGGTCTCTAGTTGGCGTTCTTTACTGGAAACTTGCTTTATTAGCCCCAAACACCTCCTTCAAACGAGAAGTTTCATTGTCCAACAGTCAGCAGCTCAGGACCACGGCAACGCTTCAAAATGGATTTATTTCCAGATGAGATACAGGGAAATTACGACTTTACTGAAACAACAAGTAATCTAAGTAATTGTTCTTTGTGCTTACATAGTTTTTTCAAAGTTTATCTTAGCCCTCTTCAATCTGTGACTGCGTGTTTTATAAAAAATGACAGCAGTGAATACCTCTAAACTAATTGCAGTCGGCATGGTGGAGAAAAAATAACACGTCTGATGACAATAGTAATTATGAAATCGAATCAAATGTATTTATAAAGCAACCAGGGTTGACAGGAGAGCCGTACATGCTGTCAGGCAGGCGGCAACACAATTATGTGCAAAACGTCAGAAAGAGTAAAATAGTTTAATACATACAATAATTCATAGTTTAAAACAAAGTAAGATTAATTAAATACTTAAACAAGCAAAGCAAGACAGTAATCTGTAAGATACATTCCTGCAGATAAATATGAAATGTTAAGATCATTAGGAGAAGCCTATAAAAACATCTTAAAGCTTTTTGTTTTTTTTTTTAAACAAGAAGGAAGATTTGATAGAAGGTGATTAATATCAATAGAAAGGTAAATATCAGTTTAGACTCATTTATATAGTGTTAACATCAGTATATGTGTATGTTAATATGTTATCTCTTCTAATTTCACTTGCTATTAACAAAAAAACAAACTTACTCCACACTAATGTAACCAGAGGATATTCTGAAAATCACTGATCTATTAAAAAGCCTGACAATGTCTTCTAATTTAAACCACAATATAAGATCACGAAACACTTCACCTGACAAGAACAAATCCCCAAATGGGAAAAGAAATGAATATAACAACACAATAAAACAGGAAATGCAAATGACAGTTTAGATTAATCTATATAGGATAAATGTAACTGTATCTACATGGTAATCTCTTCAGAAGTTGTCAGGCACAGATGAAGTTGAGTTTGTCTTCACAGTCCCAGTTCTCCCACAGTCCCTCGTTGGTTAAAGCTCCACAGCGTTTCCTTATTGGACACTGGTGGTCTTGACCTCCTGCTTGGGACCAGGCCTCATATTCCAGAGGGTCACCGTTGATCCACATCCAGCGGTCACCCAGGAAACGCAGGCCGATCCACAGACGCTCAGTGTGGTTGTGCTTGATCTCAGTCTGGGCCAGAAGGAGGTCGGTCACAGAGGTCACACTGGCGAGATCAGTTTGTTTCTCTCTGCAGTGACTCAGAGCGTCCTCCCAGGACATCTTCTCCTCCACCACGGTCACATCGATGCAGTAAAAACGGTAGGATTTGTCGCTGTTGTAATCACCCCATTGTCTATCAAGTTCGATGACTCCTTTGTCCTGATTGCCTTTATGATTATTTGGTTGTCCATCCCCCCAGTTCTCGTATGTAACGTGTCCACCTCCTGACCACATCCAAGCAGTGTAGTTGTTGGGGTCTCGCTGAAGTCCGATCCATCCATTATGAATCGTTCCACCTACATCGTTTTGTAGCTTGTCTATATCACTCTGACTGTTAAAAAAGGAAAGATCAGTGTAATATTGTCGACAGTGAGCCTGAGCTTCAGTCCAGTTTGCTTGATTCTCGACGAAAATGTGCTTTCCTATGTCTCCCTCAACAGCAATACAAAGAACAATGAAGAAGATGGTTCTTTCCATGGTCTCTGCTCTGTAGCTCAAGCTGAGAATGTTTTCCGTGGCTGCTTCTCCAAATGTCATTTAAATCACTAAAGGATATGACTTTGCATGAATATGTTTTGTTTACACAAGCAAAGCACAGTCATGGAAACTTAGCCCTTTCATGCATGAATTATGAT
Source organism: Stegastes partitus (assembly GCF_000690725.1). Classification (NCBI taxonomy): domain Eukaryota; kingdom Metazoa; phylum Chordata; class Actinopteri; family Pomacentridae; genus Stegastes; species Stegastes partitus. Next base: position 436,831 of record NW_007578481.1, read on the forward strand.
AACTTCATTTTTACAAAGTGCTTTTATTCATCATTAGACATAAAAAACAAGGCTTGAACTTTATTTTTTTTCTCAACCCATTTTTATAAAAATATGTTTGCACGTCCACTCAGCTGGACAACATGCATTTTTTGCAGAAATATGTATTTAACAAACACATGAACAAAATCATATCATAGTGTTCTGAAATGTGAACCAACACACCATTGAGGGATTCACTCTCCTGTATAGATTCTCAAGTCTCTGGCTCATTATCCATCACCTGTCAGCCATAGCAGGGTGCACTGCCCCAGCACTAACCTATACAGAATGTTTTTATGGCTAACTTTACTGCAAGGAAACCTTTTCTAAACTTTCCCAGCACATCAAAATGAAACTAAAATCTGAAAGCACTTTTGTGCTTTAGCTTATCTAGAATTCAAACGTGAGGAAAAGAACGCAAAGGAAACATTTTTGCGTTGTTTTGCTGCAACTTTTACATCAATAACGGATCTGATTACCTTTTCCATGTGAGCAGGGTGGGGGCCAGCAGCATCTTTTGTCATTTAATTTGGAGGACAAGCTAGAAGGCCACAGGGATTGACAGCTGGACTTGATTTTTAGTGTCTGCTGCCATATTTGGCGACAGCTGGAGCGTCCGTTAACTGGCAGACAGCCTGACCCACAGTGGTTGTGCTTCTATTGTTGCTGTGCTTGTGTCAGTGATTCCCCCCCCTCCCGCTGACATTATACTCATATGATGTCATTAAGTTTTACGAGCTGCCTAAATTGTATGCTACATGAACCTCCTTTCTTGTGAATGAGTTTTCTTTTGGTGTGTGTGTGTTTACGTGCACCAAACCCTGCAGGAACTCCAGCATACAGTCAAACCTAATTAAACAATATTAAAATTTTATGTTCATATCAGCAGTGCTACTATGCAATACTGTAGTTTATTTAGCATATTATTACACTTTGAAGTTGTTT
>NW_007578481.1:438384-443541 GCF_000690725.1 Stegastes partitus
ATGGATGGATGGATGTTATTAACACATGTCCAAAAGGAAATCATTTTGAAAAAATGTTCAGGTCACTCACTATAGCAAGCATATACAGACCAGTTAATGGGTAGCAGTTTTAAATAATTCCTTCATTTAATTTGCAGGAATGTTTTTTTTTTCTCCTTTTTTTGTGGCAGTGCTCTCTTTGTAACTTGATTTCTTCCTTCCGTTTCATGATGTTACCTGAGGGTTACATTAAGTGTATTCAACATTATTTCACTGTAATATGCACAAACACAGCATTTTAAGCTTATTTTCAGAGTTTTGACATTTTTCAGAGATGAGCGTGAAAACAGACTTGATGTAAAATCAGCTCAATCCCAAGTATTTAAATTAAATTGTCAAACTTTCAGGCTTAAGGGGATGCTCAACTTACACAAATTAGGTTTTGTTACATGTCACAAAAATAAAAATGGCAACTTTCACATGCTTGCTTGTGTAATGACGCTGCACACACCAGGAACCATTCACGCAAAGGGACAGAGGTTAGAGATACAAATGACACCTATAAAAAATGCTTTTTTCCCCGTTTATTCATTGATCAAAACATTCTAAGAAGGTCAAAAAGTTCATCAAGTTACCATTTTAACTGTCACTAACTTTTTTTCTACAATGGAGGATATATTGTTTTAATTAATGATCTGATTTCAGAATGCTGACAACATATTCTAATTTCAATCACAAAACAAGGTCCTGAAACCCAAGAAACACTTCACCTGACAAGTACAAACCCCCAAATAAGAAACAAAAGTATTGCCAAAAGTATTCACTCACCCACCCAAATAATCGAGATCATGTGTTCCTATCACTTCCATGGCCACAGGTGGATAAAATCAAGCACCAAGGCATGCAGACTGTTTCTACACATATTTGTGAAAGAATGGGTCGCTCTCAGGAGCTCAGTGAATTCCAGCGTGGTCCTGTGATAGGATGCCATCTATGCAACAAATCCAGTCATGAAATTTCCTCGCTCCTACATATTCCACAGTCATCTGTCAGTGGTATTTTAACAAAGTGGAGGCGATTGGGAACGACAGCAACTCACCCACAAATGGTAGGTCATGTAAACTGACAGAGCGGGGTCAGCGGATGCTGAGGCACATAGGGAGTAGAGGTCGCCAACTTTCTGCAGAGTCAGTCGCTACAGACCTCCAAACTTCATGTGGCCTTCAGATTAGCTCAAGAACAGTGCGTAGAGAGCTTAATGGAATGGGTTTCCATGCTAGAGCAGCTGCAACCAAGCCATACATCACCAAGTGCAAATCAAAGCGTTGGATGCAGTGGTGGAAAGCACGCCGCCACTGGACTCTAGAGCGGTGGAGACACGTTCTCTGGAGTGACAAGTCACGCTTCTCCATCTGGAAATCTGATAGACGAGTCTGGGTTTGCCAGGAGAACGGTACTTTTCTGACTGCATTGTGCAAAGTGTAAAGTTTGGTGGAGGGGGGATTATGGTGTGGGGTTGTTTATCAGGAGCTGGGCTTGGCCCCTTAGTTCCAGTGAAAGGAACTCTGAATGTTTCAGCATACCAAGAGATTTTGGATAATTCCATGCTCCCAACTTTGTTGGAACAGTTTGGAGATGGCCTCGTCCTCTTCCAGGATGACTGTGCACAAAGCAAGGTCCATAAAGACATGGATGAGAGGGTTTGGTATGGAAGAACTTGACTGGCCTGCACAGAGTCCTGACCTCAACCTGATAGAACACCTTTGAAATGAATTAGAGCAGAGACTGAGAGCCAGGCCTCATCATCTAACATCAATGTGTGACCTCAGAAATGCGTTTCTGGAAGAATGGTCAAAACTCCCATAAACACACTCCTCAACCTTGTGGACAGCCTTCCCAGAAGAGTTGAAGTTGGTATAGCTGCAAAGGGTGGACCGACGTCATATTAAACCCTATGGATTAGGAATGGGATGTCACTTAAGTTCATATGTGAGTCAAGGCAGGTGAGCGAATACTTTTGGCAATATAGTATTAAAACAGTATATGTGTATGTTAATATGTTATCTCTTCTAATTTCACTTGCAATTTAAAAAAACAACAACAAAAAAACCAACAAACTTAGTCCACACTAATGTAACCAGAGGATATTCTGAAAATCACTGATCTATTAAAAAGCATGACAATGTATTCTCATTTAAACCATAATATAAGATCACGAAGCACTTCACCTGAAAAGAACACATCCCAAATGCTTAAAGAAATGAATATAACAGCACAATAAAACAGGAAATGCAAATGACAGTTTAGCTTAATTTATATAGGATAGATATCGGCATATGTATATGTTAGGATGTTATCTCTTCACATGCAGATGAAGTTGAGTTCATCTTCACAGTCCCAGTTCTCCCACAGTCCCTCTTTGGGCAAAGCTCCACAGCGTTTCCTGATTGGACACTGGTGGTCCTGATCTCCTGCTTGGGACCAGACCTCATATTCCAGAGGGTCACCGTTCATCCACATCCAGCGGTCACCCAGGAAACGCAGGCCGATCCACACCCGCTCAGTGTGGTTGTGCTTGATCTCAGTCTGGGCCAGAAGGAGGTCGGTCACAGAGATCACACTGGCGAGATCAGTTTGGTTCTCCCTGCAGTGACTCAGAGCGTCCTCCCAGGACATCCTCTCCTCCACCACAGTCACATCGATGCAGTAAAAATTTTTCAGCCTGTCGCTTTTGTGATCATTCCATTTTCTATTAGATTTAATGCTTGCTCGGTCCTGGTTGCCATTACGATTATTTGGTTGTCCATTCCCCCAGTTCTCGTATGTAACGTGTCCACCTCCTGACCACATCCAAGCAGTGTAGTTGTTGGGGTCTCGCTGAAGTCCGATCCATCCATTATGAATCGTTCCACCTACATCGTTTTGTAGCTTGTCTATATCACTCTGACTGTTAAAAAAGGAAAGATCAGTGTGATGTTGTCGACAGTAAGCCTGAGCTTCAGTCCATTTTGCTTGCTTCTCGACGAAAATGTGCTTTCCTATGTCTCCCTCAACAGCGATACAAAGAAACATGAAGAAGATGGTTCTTTCCATGGTCTCTGCTCTGTAGCTCAAGCTGAGAGTGTTTTCTGTGGCTGCTTCTCCAAATGTCATTTAAATCACTAAAGGATATGACTTTGCATGAATATGTTTTGTTTACACAAGCAAAGCACAGTCATGGAAACTNCCTCAACAGCGATACAAAGAACAATGAAGAAGATGGTTCTTTCCATGGTCTCTGCTCTGTAGCTCAAGCTGAGAATGTTTTCCGTGGCTGCTTCTTCAAATGTCATTTAAATCACTAAAGGATATGACTTTGCATGAATATGTTTTGTTTACAAAAGCAAAGCACAGCCATGGAAACATAAAACCAAAAAGAAAAACAAATGACTCTTACAAGCACAGAAAACTGAAGAACAGAAGAATACAGAAGATGTTAATACATTTGATTGAACTTAATTTAAACTTGAGATAAATCGTAATTATACCGTGTAATCTAGTGCTTTGTTGTCGTGTCAGAACCAGGCAGAGCACTGTTTGTTGTGTGTCTGTGCTGCAGTGTACTAAAGAAAAAGCCAATCTATCTCCATCATTGAATATAGCCGCACAACAAGAAGGGAACGGAAGATGACAGTTTAGATTAGTTTATATCATATCAATATCAGTATATGGAGAGTTGAAACCAGACGTTTACATTCACTGTATGAAAAGATATGTAACCTTTTTTTCTCACTGTCTGACATTAAATCAGACTAAACTATGACTGTTTTAGGTCAGTTAGGATTCCCAAAACTGTTTCTATTTGATAATAATGAGAGAGAATTTTCTTGTTTAATACTTTCATTTAAAGTCAGAAGTTTACATACACTAAGATGCCTTCAAACTATTTGGGAAAGCCCAGATGATGATGTCATGGCTTTGGAAGCTTTTGATAGGTTAATTGACATTTGAGTTAATTGGAGGCACACCTGTGGATGTATTTTAAGGAACACCTCAAACACGCTGCTTCCTTTTGTGACGACATGAAAAATCTAAAGAAATCAGCCAAGATATCAGGAGGAGAATTGTGGACCTCCACAAGTCTGGTTCATCCTTGGGTACAATTTCCAAATGCCTGAAGGTTCCAAGTTTATCTGTTCAAACAATTATACTCAAGTATGAACACCGTGGGAATGTCCAGTCATCATAGTGCTCAGGAAGGAGACGGGTTCTGTGTCCCAGGGATGAAGTGTTTTGGTGTGAAATGTGTGTATCAACCCCAGAACAAAAGCTAAAGACCTTGTGAAGATGCTGGTCAGAGAGAGTCATTATCCACAGTGACACCAGTCCTATTCTGACATGGGCTGAAAGGCTACTCAGAGAGGAAGAAGACATTACTCCAAAAACAGCATAAATAAAGCCAGATTACAGCTTGTAAATGCACACAGGGACAAAGCTTCTTCATTTGTGAAGACATGTCCTGTGGGCTGATGGAACTAAAACTGTTTGGCCATAATGACCATCGGTCATCGGACCAGTGGTCATGGTCTGCAACTCCTCCCGGTGTGGACGGCCCCAATCCCTCAGTGCCATGCCACGCCTCTTTTAGTCGAGTGGTGAATGTGTGTGTGTGTGTGTGTGTGTGTGTGTGTGCGTGACTGCATTTGCTGTATGTGTATGCATGGAGGGTCGGCGGGACGGGTTTAACTTATTTTTTTAAATGCTGTAATGTTTTTAAATGATGTCATGTTTTGAAATGCTTTGTTGTTTTTAAATGTTTTAAAGCACTTTGTGTTGTCGTTGCATATGAAAAGTGCTAAATAAATAAAATTTGATTTGATTTGATTTGATTGTTACATTTGCAGGAGAAAGGGAGGAGCTTGCAAGCTTGACAACACCATCCCAACTATGAAGCACGGGGGTGGCAGCATCATGTTGTGGGGGTGTTTTGCTGCAGGAGGATGCAGGATGCACGTCACAAAATAGATGGCATCATGAGGAAAGAACATGATGTGGAAATATTGAAGCAACATATCAAGACATCAGCCAGGAAGTTAAAGCTTGGGCACTAATAGGTCTTCCAAATGGACAATGACTATAAACACAGTGCCAGATTAGTTACAAAGTGGCTTCAAGACAACAAAGTCAATGTTTTGGAGC